>NW_024750361.1:0-9876 GCF_018991925.1 Homarus americanus
ACCAGTGTGCTTCGTTCAGTTACGTATTGCTCTATGAGCTTCTCCAACACCTCTCATTCTCCTATAGACCTCTCCCCACCTCCCATTCTCCCTATAAGCCTTCTCCCAACATACTCTCATTCTCCTATAGACTTCTCTTCCTTCCTACACCTCTCATTCTCCATACACCTTCTCCTTACCTCTCATTCTCCTATAGACTTTCTCCAACACCTCCCATTCTACCTAGGCCTTCTCCAACACCTCCCATTCTCCCTATAGACCTTCTCAACACCTCACCTTCCCCAACACCTTTCATTCTCCAATAGAGCTTCTCCAACACCTCCCATTCTCCCTGTCACCTTCTCCAACTCTCATTCTCCTATAGACTTTCTCCACACCTCTCATTCTCCTATACACCTTCTCCAACACCTCTCCATTTCTCCTATGAGCTTTCTCCAACACCTCCCATTCTCCTATAGACCTTCTCCAACACCTCTCCTTCTCCTATAACTTTCTCCACTTACTCCATTCTCCTATGCATGCTCAACTGCTTCATTCTCCTATTCACCTTCTCCAACACCTCTCTTTCTCCTATAGGCTTTCTCCAACACCTCTCAGTCTCCAATACACCTTCTCCAACACCTTTCATTCTCAGCAGACCCTCCAACAACTCCCATTTTCCTATACCTACTCCACACTCTCATTCTCCTAAAACATTCTCCAACACCTCACATACTCCTATACCTTCTCCCTTACTCCCATTTTCCCTATATACCTTCTCCAACACCTCACATCTCCTTTAAACTTTCTCCATCACCTCACCTTACCCAACACCTTTCATTTTCTCCAATAGAACTTCTCACACCTCCCATTCTCCTCTATAACTTCTCCCACCTCTCATTCTCCTATAGAGCTTTCTCAGCACACTCATTCTCCTAACACCTTCTCCAACACCTCTCATTATTCCCTATAGACTTTCTCCAACACCTCCCAATCTCTATAGGCATTTACTCCAACACACTCCATTTCCTCCTATAGACCTTCTCCTTCCCTCATCTCCCCCTTTCATTCCTCCATAGACCTTCTCCAACACCTCCCATTCTCCTATATACCTTCTCCAACACCTCTCATTCTCCTATGGAGCTTTCTCCAACACCTCTCATTCTCCTATAGACCTTCTCCAACACCTCCCATTCTCCAATAGCCTTCTTTTCCCAACACCTCCCATTCCTATAGAGCCTTCTCCCTTTCCATTCTCCTATAGACCTTCTCCATCACCTCCCTTCCCCCCTTTTGCTATTCTCTTAGCTTCAAACACCTCCCATTCTCCTATATACCTTCTCACTTCCATTCTCCTGACTTTCTCCAACACCTCTCATTCTCCTACACACCTTCTCCACACCTCTCATTCTCCTATAGACTTTCTCCAACACCTCCCATTCTCTATAGACCTTCTCCAACACCTCCATTCTCCTATAGACCTTCTCCATCACCTCACCTTCCCCAACACCTTTCATTCTCCAATGAAACCTCTCCCAACACCTCTCATTCTCCTATATACCTTCTCCAACACCTCTCATTCTCCTATAGACTTTCTCCATCTCTCATTCTCCTACACCTTCTCCAACACCTCTCATTCTCCAATAGACTTTCTCCCTACTCCATTCTCTCCTATAGGCACTTCTCCAACACCTTCCATTCTCCTCTAAATTCTCCATCACCTCACCTTCAACTTCTCTCATTTCTCAAAGACCTTCTCGCCTCCCATTCTCCCTATATACCTTCTCCAGCACCTCCCATTCTCCTATATGCCTTCTCCTCTCCTATCTCCTTCTCTATACCTTTCCTACCTCTCTCTCCACTCTCCAGCACCATTCTACCTTCTCCAACACCTCCCATTCTCCTATCACCCTTTCCCATTCTCCCTATACCTTCTCCAACACCTCTCATTCTCCCTATACCTTCCTCCCATCACCTCTTCTCTACCATTCATTCTCAACTACCTTCTCCAACACCTCCCATTCTCCTACCTTCTCCCAACACCTCTCATTCTCTCTGTTTCTCCAACACCTCTCATTCTCCCTATACACCTTCTGCTTACCTCCCATTCTCCTATAGACTTTCTCCAGCACCTCCCAATCTATATAGACCTTCTCCCTTACCTCTCATTCTCCTATAGACCTTCTCCTTACCTCACATTCCCCCAACACCTTTCATTCTCCCAATAAACTTCTCCATCCCATTCTCCTATATACCTTCTCCCATTTTTCCTACACACTCTCATTCTCCATAGAGCTTTCTCCTTTTCCTCCATTCTCCTACATGCCTTCTCCACACCTCACCTTCCCCACACTTTCATTCTCCTATAGCCTTTCTCCAACACCTCCCATTCTCCTATAGACCTTCTCAACACCTCCCATTCTCCTATAGAGCCTTCTCTATCACCTCACCTTCCAACACCTTTTCATTCTCTATTAGACCTTCTTAATACCTCCCATTCTCCTACCTTCTCAACACCTCCCATTCTCCTATAGACCTTCTCTATCACCTCACCTTCCCCAACATCTTTCATTCTCCATTAGACCTTCTTCAACACCTCCATTCTCCCATATACCTTCTCCAACACCTCACATTCTCCTATAGACCTTCTCCATCACCTCACCTTCCCAAACACCTTTCATTCTCCAATAGACCTCCTCAAACACCTCATTCTCCTATAGACTTTCTCCAACACCTCCCATTCTCCTACAGACCTTTTCCAGCTCCCATTCTCTTATAACCCAATCTCCAACCTCATCTTCCCCAACACCTCTCATTCTCTATACACCTTCTCAACACCTCTCTTTCTCCTGAACCTTCTCCAACACCTTCCATTCTCCTATAGACCTTCTCCAACCTCCCATTCTCCTGCTACCTTCTCCAACATCCTCTCATTCTCCTATAGACTTTCTCCAACACCTCTCATTCGCCTAGACTTTCTCCAGCACCTCCCATTCTCCTTATACCTTCTCCAACATATCTCATTCTCCTACACACTTCTCCAACACCTTTCATTCTCATATATACCTTCTCCAACACCTTTCATTCTCCTATATACCTTCTCCAACACCTCTCAGTCTCCAATACACCTTCTCCATCACCTTTTATTCTCCTATAGATCTTCTCCAACACCTTTCATTCTCCAATAGACCTTCTCCAACACCTCCCATTCTCCTATATTCCTTCTCCAACACCTCTCATTCTCCAATAGACTTTCTCCAACACCTCACATACTCCTATGCACCTTCTCCAACACCTCCCATTTTCCTATATACCTTCTCCAACACCTTACATTCTCCTATAGACCGTCTCCAACACCTCCCATTCTCCTATATACCTTCTCCAACACCTCTCATTTACCTATATACCTTCTCCTACAGGTCCCATTCTCCTATAGACCTTCTCCAACACCATCTCATTCACGTTATATACCTTCTCCAACACCTCTCATTCTCCTATAGACTTTCTCCAACACCTCTCATTCTCCTATAGATCTTCTCCAACACCTTTCATTCTCCAATAGAGCTTCTCCAACACATCCCATTCTCCTATATACCTTCTCCATCACCTCTCATTCTCCTATAGACTTTCTCCAACACCTCTCATTCTCCTATACACCTTCTCCAACACCTCTCATTCTCCTATAGACTTTCTCCAACACCTCCCATTCTCCTATAGACCTTCTCCAACACCTCCCATTCTCCTATATACCTTCTCTAACACCTCACCTTCCCCAACACCTCTCATTCTCCTATACACCTTCTCCAACACCTCTCATTCTCCTATAGACCTTCTCCAACACCTTCCATTCTAATACAGACCTTCTCCAACACCTTCCATTCTCCTATACACCTTCTCCAACACCTCTCATTCTCCTATAGACTTTCTCCAACACCTCTCATTCTCCTATAGACCTTCTCCAACACCTTCCATTCTCCTATACACCTTCTCCAACACCTCATTCTCCTATAGACCTTCTCCAACACCTTCCATTCTCCTATACACCTTCTCCAACACCTCTCCTTCTCCTATAGACTTTCTCCAACACCTCTCATTCTCCTATACACCTTCTCCAAAACCTCTCATTCTCCTATAGACCTTCTCCAACACTTCTCATTCACCAATCGACCTTCTCCTACACCTCACATTCTCCTATAGATCTTCTCGAACACCTCCCATTCTCCTATAGACCATCTCCAGCACCTCTCATTCTCCTATAGACCTTCTCCAACACCTTCCATTCTCCTATAGACCTTCTCCAACACCTCCCATTCTCCTATACACCTTCTCCAACATCTCTCATTCTCCTATAGACTTTCTCCAACACCTCTCATTCTCATATAGACTTTCTCCAACACCTCTCATTCTCCTACAGACCTTCTCCAACACCTTCCATTCTCCTATACACCTTCTCCAACACCTCTCCTTCTCCTATAGACTTTCTCCAACACCTCTCATTCTCCTATACACCTTCTCCCAAACCTCTCATTCTCCTATAGACCTTCTCCAACACTTCTCATCCACCAATCGATCTTCTCCAACACTCCCTCACATTCTCCTATAGATCTTCTCCAACACCTCCCATTCTCCCATAGACCACATCTCCAGCACCTCTCATTCTCCCCAGCAGGATCTCTCCAACACCTTCCATTCTCCTATAGACTTTCTCTCCCAACACATCCCATTCTCCTAAACACCTCTCTCTCCAACACCTTTTTATCTCTCCTATAAACATTCTCCAACACCTTTCATTCTCCTATATACCTTTCTCCAACACCTTTCATTCTCCTATATACCTTCTCCAACACCTCTCAGTCTCCAATATACCTTCTCCAAAATATTTCATTCTCCAATCGACCTTCTCCAACACCTCCCATTCTCGTATATACCTTCTCCAACACCTCTCATTCTCCTATAGACTTTCTCCAACACCTCTCAGTCTCCAATACATCTTCTCCAACACCTTTCATTCTCCAATAGACTTTCTCCAACACCTCCCATTCTCCTATAGACCTTCTCCATCACCTCACCATCCCCAACACCTTTCATTCTCCAATAGACTTTGTCCAACACCTCCCATTCTCCTATATACCTTCTCCAACACCTCCCATTCTCCTATATACCTTCTCCAACACCGCTCATTCTCCTATAGACTTTCTCCAACACCTCTCATTCTCCTATACACCTTCTCCAACACCTCTCATTCTCCTATAGACTTTCTCCAACACCTCCCATTCTCCTATAGACATTTTCCAACACCTCCCATTCTCCTATAGACCTTCTCCAACACCTCACCTTCCCCAATACCTCTCATTCTCCTATACACCTTCTCCAACACCTCTCATATATATTAGGGTGGTCCAAAACTATATGGTAAAAAATATAAGTAGTAATATATTGCCTCCACAAGCCTTAAAATTGTCCATTTGGTTCATAGATAAGGTCTGTAAAATTTTATCCATATTCATTAACATTTAGAGGTCAATCCATTTTGCATATTATACTTGTAGTGTAGGACTGAATTTTCTTGTCCGCATGATACAGTCTTAATATACACAACACAATATATTGGGTATATTTCAATGTATATAGCCTAGTTGCCTATTTGGAAAGGGCAAAGAGTCAAGTATTGAGTCATAGGGACTGACAATGACAGGTTGAAACAGGAAACACAGACAAGGGTTACCATTAATCAGATGAAGTTACTTATTTCATTTATATCTCATCAGTTCTACAATTATTTCATTATCAATCTAAATAGTATATTATGCAGGTTTCCATCTTGTGTCATGGCATATGAATGGCAGGCAATATCACACAACTGGCTTTGTTTGTGAGCATAATGTATGTGAGATTCTGGCATGAAGCACCAATGGCTGTTCGAGCTCCATTCAATGATTTGCAGCTAATGAAGGTTTTAAAGGAATATCCTCATGAGAAAGTTGCACACGCAGCACAAGCAGCAATTAGCCGACATCTCTGGTATCTATCAGAACATCTTATCGGTCTAAGCTTATTTGATGACAGGATCGATACTGAAACCAAGAAGAATATGGTACAAAACTTCCAGTGCCCAAAGAAACAGGACTTTTCAAGGCGTATTGTCCTATCTGATGAAACTCCTATCAGTAATGTGGCCTCATTTGTTACTGAGCGTGCATTAGATATTTTTGATGTTCTTACACTAGATGGCAAAGAAAGAGCACAACTGTTCTTGAGTAAGGATCCCAAAACATGGAAAGACGATGAAGTGTTTATCACAATGAGAGATCGTGCGATAAATATGAAGGTGGTGAATGACAGCGCAGAGAGGGCAATTGCTCTCAAAGAGCGTTATAATGAGTCTATAACGCAAAATGAGGACCAAAAGCAGTACCTTTTACAGGTTGTTGCAGCTCATCGCAAGAAGTTACCAACGGCAAGCAAAGCTGCTATGATGAAGGGATACAAATAAAGAATGTGTATTGGTGTTCTAGAGTTATTTAGTTTGTAATTTGTAAAACTTAAAATTGTATTTTGCTGAATAAAGACAATGTGTTTATAATGTGTTTATCTAGCCCCGAAAAATCCTTATTACGTACTAAATGGAAAAAAAGAGGACATTGGATTGACCTCTAAATATGCTTTAAATGATCCAATTTTTTTCTGGGATGCATTTTGTACCTAATGGACAAAAATAAACCTTGTGGAGAAAACGTATACAAATATGTGATATTTTGGACCACCCTATTATATATATATATATATATATATATATATATATATATATATATATATATATATATATATATATATATATATATATATATATATATATATATATATATATATATATATATATATATATATTTCATGTAAATCCACAATGAAAACGTGGATAAGATAAATCTTGATAAAGGAATTAAAATCAATAAACCTTAGTGATGGTCAGTTCAAAACTGATAATATGTTACATAAATTTATTTGTCAGTGGCCCAAGGTTAAAAATGCTTTGAAAACCTTTGATCTAGATGTAGGATAGTTATTTTGTGGGTCCTTTTTTCTAACCTGACCTGGTTAGTCACGTCACCACCCTTCTCTTAAGCTCCTCTACGTGTGTGTTGGTGTGTGGATTAATGGATGTCATCATTATGACCTGACCTCCTGTTTTTAAGGTCACCCTGTATATTTAAGCCTCTTTCTGTCCATGTAATCCAGTTGCCTCTGAAGATGTCTTGAATAAAGACGAAAGCTAAGGTACTCCGTTGTTTCCATTTTCCCGTGTGATTTTATCAAGATATATATATATATATATATATATATATATATATATATATATATATATATATATATATATATATATAAGTAAATCACTGTAGGTGCGCGTGATCTAGGTATATGCTGATAACCACAAGGAAAGAAGAAACACGAAGTTCCCAAGCGCTTTCGTGTAGTTCACATCACATCACATATATATAGATTAGGGTGGTCCAAAACTATATGGTAAAAAATATAAGTAGTAATATATTGCCTCCACAAGCCTTAAAATTGTCCATTTGGTTCATAGATAAGGTCTGTAAAAATTTTTCCATATTCATTAACATTTAGAGGTCAATCCATTTTGCATATTATACTTGTAGTGTAGGACTGAATTTTCTTGTCCGCATGATACAGTCTTAATATACACAACACATTATATTGGGTATATTTCAATGTATATAGCCTAGTTGCCTATTTGGAAAGGGCAAAGAGTCAAGTATTGAGTCATAGGGACTGACAATGACAGGTTGAAACAGGAAACACAGACAAGGGTTACCATTAATCAGATGAAGTTACTTATTTCATTTATATCTTATCAGTTCTACAATCATTTCATTATCAATCTAAATAGTATATTATGCTGAATAAAGACAATGTGTTTATAATGTGTTTATCTAGCCCCGAAAAATCCTTATTACGTACTAAATGGAAAAAAAGAGGACATTGGATTGACCTCTAAATATGCTTTAAATGATCCAATTTTTTTCTGGGATGCATTTTGTACCTAATGGACAAAAATAAACCTTGTGGAGAAAACGTATACAAATATGTGATATTTTGGACCACCCTAATATATATATATATATATGCTGATAACCACAAGGAAAGAAGAAAACACGAAGTTCCCAAGCGCTTTCGTGTAATTCACATCTTCAGGGGTGAGTACAGACTAGAGAGAGTAATACAAATCAAGGTGTATATATACAGAGGAGGGTGAGACCAGGTCCACAATGGTCAGGTATTAGGTAATGACCCTACTAATCTTTAAATAGCACACAACGGTTGGTGGTCAGGTCAGATGGTCAAGTGACCCGGCCTTCTCACCTGATCACAAATCTTCTAAATTACAAAATTGTCCAGCTTGTACATGCCGTTACTCAAATTCATGTTGGATGCTTCGGTATGTTTAATAAGACTAGATTCTATGATGTTCCTACTATCAATTGAATTACATGGTAATATTGAGGAGGCATTATCCCAGTCAATGCAATGCTTGTTATCCCTCAAATGAACAAACAGAGCATTGGATTCCTGGCCTGTCCTAACACTGCATTTGTGTTGTTTAATTCTAGTTGCAAGATCTTTTCCTGTCTGGCCTAAGTAAAACATATTACATTCCTTGCAAGGAACTTTATAAATGCAACCAATTGTGTTGTTGGGGGAGTTCTTGATTAACATTTGTTTAACAGTGCATGAGTTTCTTTTAAATGCCACATTGACGTTCCAGGTTTTAGCTGTGCATTCCTGCAGGAATATTTCAATAGCCCAATAAAGCAGGCTACATATCAACACCTCAACCCGCCAGATTAACCCACGCCCAGCCATGACTCTGACCGAGAGCTACCTCTGGACCACTAGGATACAAAATGAACTATACTGCTTTTTGTATCCTGGTGATCCAGAGGTAGCATTCGGTCAGAAATCGAATTGATAATAACTATATATATGTACATATATATATATATATATATATATATATATATATATATTGTATATATATATAAATATTATACATATAAATAATATATATATATAAATATATATATATATTTATTTATATATATATATTATATATATAATATATATATTATATATATATATATATATATATATATATATATATATATATATATATTATATATATATATTATATATATACACAATATATATATATATATATATATATATATATATATATATATATATATATATACATATATATATATATATATATATATATATATATATATATATATATATATATATATATATATATATATATATATTATTATTATGAACCCTCCACCTTTTCTCAGTCAATTGAACCCAGAGGGTCCTCGTTATGAAATCATAAGTGAATAACAGAACATAAGTGATTAATTCAATAGAACCCAGCCCTAATTCTTCAAACTCCAATTTTGACGACAAATAACTATGCTAGTAAAAATAACATCTTAATTTTTTATGATGGTACATGCACACAATTAATACTTAAGAGAAATAGAGAAATACAGTCGCCAAGTTAATGTCCATTCAAATAATGGGATTCCAACTCCCCTCTTTCTCAATAATTACACTCACTGGCTCTTCCCTCTGAGAAATTTTTGGGGGAAAAACCAGGTATAAAAATAAATAATTCTCAAACTAAAGTTAGGATAATATAATTGACATTGCTGGATTCCTTGTAAAGACTAGGAATATATTTTGAATATAAATGTCATATTTTGGACAAAAGATAAATAACATAATTATTTCAGAGAACAATTTTTATCTAAAATTGTATGTTTAATGCAAAATATATGTTGTTTATATTCAAAATGATCAGCAAATTGTAAGAAT
>NW_024750362.1:0-16146 GCF_018991925.1 Homarus americanus
TGTCTTTACTATATTACTAAAGCATCTTAACTACTACTACTACAATGTCTTTACTATATTACTACAGCATCACAACTACTACTACTACTATTACTATAATGTCTTTACTATCTTGCTACAGCATTTCTACTGCTACTACAATGTGTTCACTATATTACTACAGCATCTCAACCTCTACTGCTACTACTACACTATAACATGTTCAGTATGAAGCTGAGGAACAAAATTCCAACCTCACTTTTTTATATTTTGTAATCTCTCCCTAAATTTCAACTTTAGGTCACCAGACGGGCCAGATATTAATATTATTATTACTTTCAAAATGGATCGGGTTCAACTTGTCCAATTCAGAGACGCTCTCAAGGAGTTGGAGAATCTGGAGGCTCTCCGGACTTCGTCTGTATTAAGCCTTCACCTCCCATCATCTTCCTCCCTGATACTCGTCAAAAATAGAATCAAGGATGAACAAAGCCGCGCGGCCAACATAAAGTCCGTTTCCAACCGCTCTTCAGTGCAAGAAGCACTGAAGAGCGCTGTGGATATGTTATCCACAGTCAATGCCATGCCACCCCATGGGCTTTTAGTGTTTTACGGCCAATCAGTTCTCAACAAAGCAACCGGCGAGGTGAGTCGCCTTCGCCGGACGTTAACACCTCCTCAACCAGTTCAAGAATTTAAATACGATGTCAGCAAGACATTCTCCACGCACTCACTGCACCAATTACTCATCTCCCAAGAGGGAGGCGTTGGCTACATCGTCATCGATGGGTCAGCGGTTGCCCTTGGAACGCTCTCTGAAAATGGACTAAAAGTCCACCACCATGAGAACGTGGACATTCCAAAAAAGCACGGCAGAGGTGGCCAGTCCGCTCCCAGGTTCCAGCGCATCCGCCTGGAAAAGAGACAATTGCTGGTGAAGAAAGTAATTGCTCTCAGCGAAGATTATTTTATGACTGAAAATAAGGCGACCGTGCAGGTTCAGGCCCTGGTGGTAGGGGTCCTGGTCAGCTGAAGGACCAATTGGTTGAGCGTCTCCCTCAGCTCTTGAAGAGTGCTGTAAGATCTGTAATAAACACCTCATACTCCGGCCGTCAAGGTCTGAGGGAGGCCATCAATGGCACACGGGACCTCCGCCAGCACATGCTTTTGGAAAAGTCTAACACTGTCCTCAGTTCCATATTTGAAAAACTCAGGGTCGATGAACCGGACATGGTCTGCTTTGGTGATGAAGTTCGAGCGGCCATGGAGGATGGTGCCGTCAAAGTTGTCGTGCTATGGGATGAGTCCCCTGAACTCGCCTATTTTACAGAAAACTGTCACGAGGGGACTGAGTTAATGGCGATACCCAACACAACAAATAATACCCAAATGCTTATAAGCACGTTTGGGGGGATAGCGGCCTTAAATAAATACCCAAGAGCCGTCCCAAACGAAGAAGAGGCCGAGTGAGGCAAAAAAAAAAATAAAAGAAAAAAAAATAAATAAATAGAAAAAAAAATAAAAAAAAATAAAAAATGTAAAAAATAAAATAAAATAATGTTTATTTTTATTTTTTATAAATAACAGGACTTTTCTTACTAAAACTAGTCGTTCTCAAATAGCCACTTAAAATGTACCAAAATGAACTTCACATAAGAAAGTAAACACCACCATTAACATTTCATTACAATAACAAACAATATCTTCCTTTCACTCCTATGATATACCTTACTTTAATACATATTATACAAATCAATGTATAGTCAATAATATCCAAAACTATTACTCTTTATCTATATTTCACTAAACCTAATGAATATATACAGTGAGCGTAGGTAACAACCTATTAAATATATATAGTGAGCGTAGGTAATACATCTAGCAAACCAAAAGAATTTCACAAAAGATAAGTATCTAAACTAAGACAATGTTAACTAATTATCACTGGGACACTAACCTAACCTAACCTAACCTAACCTAACCTAACCTAACCTAACCTAACCTAACCTAACCTAACCTAACCTAACCTAACCTAGCCTAACATAACATAATGTTACGGTCGTCCCCCTATTGTATTTAGTTTCTGTTGTTTCCCGTTTTTCTTTAGAATCGAATTTCAAAGCCTATGGTAAAGACTTTGAAAAAGTTCTTGATTATTTTATATAAGTATGTATACTAGTATTTGTTTCATTATGTAAACTTTGTAGAATGTATTCTTATTTTTTATACAGTTATGAAAGACTGTAAGAAGCAGTTGTGAAGCATAAAAGAAATTAAAAATTATATGTTGATGAAACAAGAAAGCGTTGGAACATTGTTTTGGTTCTGGTGGCTCTCTCTGTAGCTAGGTTGAGGATAGGAGGGTCAAACTTGTGTGGTGCACATTTATCTATTATTTTCTAGGCAATCATGGATAATTGTGGGGTTAACTAAAGTGCAATATGTTCATTATATTCTAAAGAATATTATAGCAGTGAGAGAGTATTGTGTTTGGTGGAGGTAACATTATTCCGAGTTTTAATGGGAACAGTGGTATTGAAATAAACACCTGTCAGCTGTCAGGAGGTTGTTAGCCTATGGACTGACTATACATCCTCTAGTGCAGTGGTTCTTAACCTTTTTTGAGTCACGATTTTGAGATCTGGTGAAAGCTATGGACCCGTCTGAAAAATGCACATAAACATAACAACTTTTGCATGTAAACATGGTAAAACCATATTACGATGAAACTCTACACCAGAAAATGATATGAATAACAAGGTGATTGTCTATGTGTCCAGGTCTGATAGTGAAAGGTATTGGTGGTGAAGATATGAAGTTGGGGAATCCTTGAAAATAAACTGTTAAATAAATCAAATTGTGATGAATAATTTAGAAAAGAAACTTGATCATTGGAACCGAGAAGAAAATCAAATCATACAAATTATACATGAGTTTGAGCCTTTGTTTTCTGATGTTCCTTGGAGAACTGAGGTATTACAGCATGATGTTGAGGCTGAGAATACAACACCCATTAAGCAACACCCATATAGAGTGACTCCTAAGATGAGAGAGATAATGTGACAAGAAGTACAGTATATGGTTGATAATGATATGACTGAAAGAAGTAACAGCCCTTGGAGTTCACTCTGTGTATTGGTGACTAAACCTGATGGTATTTCATATAGATTTTGTACTGATTACAGAAAAGTAAATACAGTAATGTAACCAAAGCTGACTCATATCCTATTCCTAAAGTGGATGATTGTACTGACCAAATAGGAGATGCTAAATTTGTAACTAAGATGGATTTGTTGAAAGGATATTGGGAAGTACCACTGACTGAAAGAGCAAAGAAATGTCTTCATTTGTGACTATGGAAGGTTTATATCAGCATAAAGTGTTACCCTTTGGTATGAAAACAGCGGTAGTACTTTCCGAAGATTAGTTAATCAAGTAATTTATGATGTTAAAGGTTGTTCTGTGTGTATAGATGATATTGTACTGTATTAAAAAACTTGGGAAGAAAATTTGTATTTAATTAGAGAAGTATTTAACAAACTGAATCAAGCAAACTTGACTGTAAACCTTGTGAAGAGTGAATTTGCTGTAGAATATCTAGGTTATATTGTTGGTCAGGGAAGTGTCAAACCAATTAATGCTAAGGTGGAAAGTACTGTGAAATTTCTTGCACCTACAAATAGAAGAGAATTATTAAGATTTCTGGGTATGAGTGGATATTATCGTAGGATTTGTAAGAACTTTTCAACCATTGCTTTACCATTAACCAATCTGTTGCCAAAGAAAGTCAAATTTGTGTGGAGTGTTCATTGTGATGACGCATTTAAAAAATTGAAACAGATACTTATAAGTGCACCCATACTTTTTACTGTAAATTATGATAAACCGTTTAAATTGTATGTAGATGCTAGTGATTATGGAGCTGGTGGAGTTTTAATGCAAGAGAAAGATGATGTTGAGTATCCTAGGTAGAAGGCAAGTGGTGGAGAGAGAGAGAGAGAGAGAGAGAGAGAGAGAGCCTGGAGACTTCGACCGTATTTCCTCGTGTAAAGGACTGAGGATGAGCTTATGATTGGCGAGGATTATATGGGTGTGGAAGGTGGGATGGGGAGGAGAGCGAAGATTTGTAGGAAGACGAGATGAGTGAGGAAAAGGGGAAGAAAAGGAGGAAATATCGACCCCGAGACTGTGTGGCTTACCATGAATTGGGTGTCCATCCTTCAAAGACAGCGTAAGGATGAAGCTATGAAGGATAGATGAAGCCGAAGGAGTATGATAAAGGGGGAGAAGGCGTGTCCAAGAGAACAGAATTCACTACACAGTTTGGGCCTGGGTCTCACTCGCTGGATGGTGATGGGAAGGTTGTCTTGGGTTGGGTGTAACGTTATTGGAATTTTCTTGCCGACTATCTCTTTGAATTATAGTTTTCTTTAGAGACCAGTAGCTCTGTATATCTCTATCTCTCACGCACGCACACACACACACACACACACACACACCAGACTTAGTTCATTACCTCTCCGTCACATTCTATAATCATGAGATTCTGAATTACTTTTTTTCCCCTATTCACAAAAAAAAAAAACATTCTTTTACCCCCTTCTCTTGTCCTACCTTCCTCCTCCCCTAGTTCCTGATCCCAGTGACAGGAGCCATTTCCTGGTGGCATAGCATCACACAACACCACACTACACCCATAACACCACACTTTAACACACAACACCACACTAGCTTATGTTGGAGAGAGAGATCACTGGTTCAATTATCACAGAGTATTATGTTAGCAGCAGACGACATGTTAATGCATGTTAATGTTAATGAAGAGAAATCCCATTAGAGAGAGAGAGAGAGAGAGAGAGAGAGGAAGGTTGATAAGGCGACCAAATCTATTCTCATTTACTCAACGTGTAAATAAAGACGTTATTTTTGTAACTATTAGTAAGGGATGAATGAGATTATCAAGGTACATTATTTTATGAGGGTGGAAATGACAAAAAGATTTGCTTACCTTTCATATTCTCTCTCTCTCTCTCTCTCTCTCTCTCTCTCTCTCTCTCTCTCTCTCTCTCTCTCTAATCTATACCCCCTTCTCTGCCTTCATCTCTCCATACACAGATACACCAGTACATTCCCTGTAGATAGTATCAGGGCGAAATTCATATCATAACACGAGCCAATACTTCAGTGAAGCTCCCTCCCTCCTTCCTTACCTTCTTTCTTATCTTCCTCCCTTCCTACCTCCCTCCCTTATTCCTTACCTACTTCTCTTCTCTCTTACCTCCCTCCCTCCCTTCTTACCTCCCTCCCTTCCTCCTTTCTTACCTCCCTCCCTCCCTCCCTCCACCCTTACCTCTCTTCTTACTTCCCTCCCTACTTCTCTCCCTCCCTCCTTACCTCTCTCCCCCCTACCACACACACACACATCAGTACACGATATCACAACAAACTTCAAAACTTCCTCCATAAGACTGTAACTTCGAATGCCTGTTTCCTGCCCGTCTGGCTTTCCATGTTTACTTATGCCAGAAGAATTTACATAATCTGTTGCTCGGCTCTGGTTAAGTCATCGTTTGTGTCCGGAAATATTGTGACTCACTCAGCTGAACTTGTCGGAGGAGAGTGACGTAATTTGGTACTTGTGGGCAAATAACTCTTCGTCTGTCTCTGTTTACGTGTCCCCCGTAGATTGTATATGTCTTTTGTTAGTCACTCCATATGTGCGTCCATGTGCGTGCTTCCGTATATTGTATGCGTGTGTCTGCGTTATCGATTTAAACGGTATTTCTCACTCACTCACACTCAATACATTTTCTCTCTTTCCATTTGTTCTTATGCCTCTCTCTCTCTCTCTCTCTCTCTCTCTCTCTCTCTCTCTCTCTCTCTCTCCACCACTTGCCTTCTACCTAGGATACTCAACATCATCTTTCTCTTGCATTAAAACTCCACCAGCTCCATAATCACTAGCATCTACATACAATTTAAACGGTTTATCATAATTTACAGTAAAAAGTATGGGTGCACTTATAAGTATCTGTTTCAATTTTTTAAACGCGTCATCACAATGAACACTCCACACAAATTTGACTTTCTTTGGCAACAGATTGGTTAATGGTAAAGCAAAGGTTGAAAAGTTCTTACAAAACCTACGATAATATCCACTCATACCCAGAAATCTTAATAATTCTCTTCTACTTGTAGGTGCAAGAAATTTCACAGTACTTTCCACCTGAGCATTAATTGGTTTGACACTTCCCTGACCAACAATATAACCTAGATATTCTACAAGGTTTACAGTCAAGTTTGCTTGATTCAATTTGTTAAATACTTCTCTAATTAAATACAAATGTTCTTCCCAAGTTTTTTAATACAGTACAATATCATCTATACACTCAGAACAACCTTTAACATCATACAATACTTGATTAACTAATCTTCGGAAAGTACTACCGCTGTTTTCATACCAAAGGGTAACACTTTATGCTGATATAAACCTTCCATAGTCACAAATGAAGACATTTCTTTTGCTCTTTTAGTCAGTGGTACTTCCCAATATCCTTTCAACAAATCCATCTTAGTTACAAATTTAGCATCTCCTATTTGGTCAGTACAATCATCCACTCTAGGAATAGGATATGAGTCAGCTTTGGTTACATTGCTGTATTTACTTTTCTGTAATCAGTACAAAATCTATATGAAATACCATCTGGTTTAGTCACCAATACACAGAGTGAACTCCAAGGGCTGTTACTTCTTTCAGTCATATCATTATCAACCATATACTGTACTTCTTGTCTCATTATCTCTCTCATCTTAGGAGTCACTCTATATGGGTGTTGCTTAATGGGTGTTGTATTCTCAGCCTCAACATCATGCTGTAATACCTCAGTTCTCCAAGGAACATCAGAAAACAAAGGCCTAAACTCATGTATAATTTGTATGATTTGATTTCTCTTCTCGGTTCCTAAATGATCAAGTTTCTTTTCTAAATTATTCATCACACCTGAATTATTTAACAGTTTATTTTCACATCTCCCCAACTTCATATCTTCACTTTCATCTATCATCTTTTCATCATCAGACCTGACACATAGACAATTCACCTTGTTATTCATATCATTTTCTGTAGAGTTTCTATCATAATATGGTTTTATCATGTTTACATGCAAAGTTGTGTTTATGTGCTTATGTGCATTTTTCTAGGGGGGGGGGGGCCATAGCTTTCACCAGATTCCCAAAGGGGTCCGTGACTCAAAAAAGGTTAAGAACCACTGCACTAGAGGATGTATAGTCAGTCCATAGGCTAACAACCTCCTGACAGCTGACAGGTGTTTATTTCAATACCACTGTTCCCATTAAAACTGGTTTGATCAAAACACAGCTTCAAAATTACAACAAAATATAATAAATATGTGTTCAAAAGGCCGCAAATCAATTCACTCAGAATAATGTTACCTCCACCAAACACAATACTCTCTCACTGCTATAATATTCTTTAGACTATAATGAACATATTGCACTTTAGTTAACACCACAATTATCCATGATTGCCTAGAAAATAATAGATAAATGTGCACCACACAAGTTTGACCCTCCTATCCTCAACCTAGCTACAGAGAGAGCCACCAGAACCAAAACAATGTTCCAACGCTTTCTTGTTTCATCAACATATAATTTCTAATTCCTTTTATGCTTCACAACTGCTTCTTACAGTCTTTCATAACTGTATAAAATATAAGAATACATTCTACAAAGTTTACATAATGAAACAAATACTAGTATACATACTTATATAAAATTATCAAGAACTTTTCAAAGTCTTTACCATGGGCTTTGAAATTCGATTCTAAAGAAAAACGGGAAACAACAGAAACTAAATACAATAGGGGGACGACCGTAACATTATGTTATGTTAGGCTAGGTTAGGTTAGGTTAGGTTAGGTTAGGTTAGGTTAGGTTAGTATCCCAGTGATAATTAGTTAACATTGTCTTAGTTTAGATACTTATCTTTTGTGTAATTCTTTTGGTTTGCTAGATGTATTACCTACGCTCACTATATATATTTAATAGGTTGTTACCTACGCTCACTGTATATATTCATGAGGTTTAGTGAAATAAAGATAAAGAGTAATAGTTTTGGATATTATTGACTATACATTGATATGTATAATATGTATTAAAGTAAGGGATATCATAGGAGTGAAAGGAAGATATTGTTTGTTATTGTAATGAAATGTTAATGGTGGTGTTTACTTTCTTATGTGAAGTTCATTTTGGTACATTTTAAGTGGCTATTTGAGAACGACTAGTTTTAGTAAGATAAGTCCTGTTATTTATAAAAAATAAAAATAAACGTTAATTTATTTATTTTTTTTTACATTTTTTTTTTATTTTTTTTTATTTTTTTTTATTTTTTTTTCTTTTATTTTTTTTTTTGCCTCACTCGGCCTCTTCTTCGTTTGGGACGGCTCTTGGGTATTTATTTAAGGCCGCTATCCCCCCAAACGTGCTTATAAGCATTTGGGTATTATTTGTTGTGTTGGGTATCGCCATTAACTCAGTCCCCTCGTGACAGTTTTCTGTAAAATAGGCGAGTTCAGGGGACTCATCCCATAGCACGACAACTTTGACGGCACCATCCTCCATGGCCGCTCGAACTTCATCACCAAAGCAGACCATGTCCGGTTCATCGACCCTGAGTTTTTCAAATATGGAACTGAGGACAGTGTTAGACTTTTCCAAAAGCATGTGCTGGCGGAGGTCCCGTGTGCCATTGATGGCCTCCCTCAGACCTTGACGGCCGGAGTATGAGGTGTTTATTACAGATCTTACAGCACTCTTCAAGAGCTGAGGGAGACGCTCAACCAATTGGTCCTTCAGCTGACCAGGACCCCCTACCACCAGGGCCTGAACCTGCACGGTCGCCTTATTTTCATTCAGAAAATAATCTTCGCTGAGAGCAATTACTTTCTTCACCAGCAATTGTCTCTTTTCCAGGCGGATGCGCTGGAACCTGGGAGCGGACTGGCCACCTCTGCCGTGCTTTTTTGGAATGTCCACGTTCTCATGGTGGTGGACTTTTAGTCCATTTTCAGAGAGCGTTCCAAGGGCAACCGCTGACCCATCGATGACGATGTAGCCAACGCCTCCCTCTTGGGAGATGAGTAATTGGTGCAGTGAGTGCGTGGAGAATGTCTTGCTGACATCGTATTTAAATTCTTGAACTGGTTGAGGAGGTGTTAACGTCCGGCGAAGGCGACTCACCTCGCCGGTTGCTTTGTTGAGAACTGATTGGCCGTAAAACACTAAAAGCCCATGGGGTGGCATGGCATTGACTGTGGATAACATATCCACAGCGCTCTTCAGTGCTTCTTGCACTGAAGAGCGGTTGGAAACGGACTTTATGTTGGCCGCGTGGCTTTGTTCATCCTTGATTCTATTTTTGACGAGTATCAGGGAGGAAGATGATGGGAGGTGAAGGCTTAATACAGACGAAGTCCGGAGAGCCTCCAGATTCTCCAACTCCTTGAGAGCGTCTCTGAATTGGACAAGTTGAACCCGATCCATTTTGAAAGTAATAATAATATTAATATCTGGTCCGTCTGGTGACCTAAAGTTGAAATTTAGGGAGAGATTACAAAATATAAAAAAGTGAGGTTGGAATTTTGTTCCTCAGCTTCATACTGAACATGTTATAGTGTAGTAGTAGCAGTAGAGGTTGAGATGCTGTAGTAATATAGTGAACACATTGTAGTAGCAGTAGAAATGCTGTAGCAAGATAGTAAAGACATTATAGTAATAGTAGTAGTTGAGATGCTGTAGTAATATAGTAAAGACATTGTAGTAGTAGTAGTTAAGATGCTGTAGTAATATAGTAAAGACATTGTAGTAGTAGTAGTTAAGATGCTGTAGTAATATAGTAAAGATGTAGTAGGAGTAGTAGTTAAGATGTTGTAGTAGTAGTAGTTAAGATGTTGTAGTAGTAGTAGTTACGATGTTGTAGTAGTAGTAGTTAAGATGCTGTAATAGTAATAGTTAAGATGCTATAGTAATATAGTAAAGACATTGTAGTGGTAGTAGTTAAGATGCTGTAGTAATATAGTAAAGATGTAGTAGTAGTAGTAGTAGTTAAGATGTTGTAGTAGTAGTAGTTAAGATGTAGTAGTAGTAGTAGTTAAGATGCTGTAGTAATATAGTAAAGACATTGTAGTAGTAGTAGTTAAGATGCTGTAGTAGTAGTAGTTAAGATGCTGTAGTAATATAGTAAAGATGTTGTAGTAGTAGTAGTAGTTAAGTGTCCTGCATGGCAGTGAACAGTGACATTACCCACATGAATCTGACCTCTATATATACTGTATATAGCTGTTAATGAATATGATGTATTTCTTTATGTATGAACCTCCGTCCTGCGTGGCAGTGAGAAGTGATACCACCCTCAGTGTCAAGACCTGACTGAATTACTCATAATAGGCAAACTGTACTACAAGCTCTGCCAATAAATTTGTTAAACTAAAAAAAAACATCTTCACCCAGTCCTCCGCCCCTTGTCTTGTGTCATTTCCTCCATCATTTAACATTCCTCCAATTCCTTTATCATCACAACCCTCAACAAAACCCGAAGGATTCAGGAAGAAGCTCACAATAGTGCCCATGGTTGGGACTATCTCCTGAACGTGAAGGATTTACTCTGTCTGGAGGGATTGAACTTCAAGCCGGAAATGACCACCTGTTGAAGAATCACATTTACAAACAGATGAATACTGTACTGTACATGCTTCAACATTCTTGTTAAACTGCAAAGGAATGTATGAAATGCTTGTGCTTCACTTCTCGGTCCAGGAATATGTTATGAAAATATATCTTAATGTTAAAGCGTGGAAAATTAATACGAATTACTGTATAAAGTTAAAACTATTACCCACCGAGGTTGTGTTGTATCTCCTTTATGCAATGACGACGTAAAAAATAGAGAACTCATTTATTACCCAAACTAATCAACACTTAATCAAGATCGTGGAGTAGTGGTGATCAGTCAGATACTTGTTTTGCTTGACTAACTGATTATATTATCCACTCTTTAATATCACTTAAACATAACACTACACAGCCTAATCACAAAACCATTCAGTACATAATCAATAACTGTTAAAGTCCCTAGAATATACCTTAACTAAGACTCGCATTCTTCAACAACTACACTTCACGTGATTGTGTCTAATAAAGAAATTCAGCTAATTGGTCTGTGAAGGTACAGTTTAGTCTTGAATTAAGCTTATTTCAGTAACAGGTACAATTAATAAAGACTCAAACTAAACCCAAGTCCCTCAAGCAATACACATCTGCCTTTTGTGTACTCAAAGTCGATTCAGCCCTCAATACGTCATTAACTCACCTGATCTAAAACACAGGTAGTAGAGGAAGTTCATGTGCCAGGTACAGTGTGTGTGTGACTTGAGGCGTGACGGATCCAATCACATATAAGAACGAAAATTACATAAGAAAAGTACTTAAGTCTCTTTGGTATATATTGTTATATTATACTTGAAATGTCTCTACATATATTAGTAATCATTCATATGACTAATAAATTACAAGGACGCATTAATCTAACCACCTGAAATATTTATAACTGTAAAATTATAAGACTCTAATTTATAAGGCTTGGTAAGACTCTGCCATAACACCCAAGTTAAATCGTGGAAGTCTTATAAAGTTTATCTACTGGAAACTAAATTTTACACGGTCGGGCGGACAACATTAAGGGGTGTACCTCCTTACAAACTTTTGATCGGTAAATAAAATAGTCGGAGGAAAATAGAAGTTTTTGTTTCACTTTTCACGAAGGTTTTGCGTGTGTGTGTGTGTGTGTGTGTGTGTGTGTGTGTGTGTTATAGCAATTTTAATTTTGTTCAAACATGTTCAACGCGAGATAATATTGCATATATAGACTTTATTAAAACACACGCACGCACACACACACACACACACACACACACACACACACACACACACACACACACACACACACACACACACACACACACACACACACACACACACTTTAGTGCTTAAGTTGGGTAGAACAACTCATATAGCCACCCAAGCACCTTCACAGGAGGTCCCAGGCACTCCAGTGATAACGTTCTATAACCAGTTATGCTAATCCGTCTATGATAGGAAGGCCAAATCAAACCTCACCACATAACACACCATTCAGAGGGAATTACTACACCACATGTCCCTCATAACACCATCTGTGAGGGAATTACTACACCACGTCAAGTCCCTCATCACACCATCTGTGAGGGAATTACTACACCACGTGAGGACCCTCATAGCACCATCTGTGAAGGAATTACTACACCACGTGAGGCCCCCTCATAACACCATCTGTGACGGAATTACTACACCACGTCAGGTCCCTTACTGTCACTCCAGCTTATAAACCGGACCCCGCTGAGTTAACCACTAAGCTTCTGAACCTTTCCATCATTTCTAGGATCTAAGATTTGTGAGTTGTGTTCTCCAGTGTTCTAGTTTTTATGAATTGTGTTCGCCAGTGTTCTAGGTTTTGTGAGTCGTGTTCCCCAGTTTTGTAGATTTTGTGAGTCGTGTTCTCCAGTGTTATAGATTTTGTGAGTCGTGTTACCCAGTGTTCTAGGTTTTGTGAGTCGTGTTCTCCAATATTCTAGCTTTTGAGTTGTGTTCTTCCCTTTATGAGACGTGATCTACGCTGCCTTCTCTTTGCGAGTTATGTTCTTCATGGTATATCTTTATAAATCAAGTTCTTTCTCTTTTCTCCGCTTGTGAGTGGCGTTGTCTACTTTTCTCTAAGACTCATGCTTATCTCTGTTCTGTTTGTGAGTCGTATTATCAAATCAATGACCACCGCAAATATATATAGGAGATGACGGATTGATTACATATTAAGGTTGACGTGCCCTGAAATCTAATTAGTAGAGTAATATTCAGGTAAAATTTTGAGTAGAGTGTGCATGTTTACCCCGGACACCTGGCCCGATTTTGGTGTAACTTAGGAATATTACCAAAATCTGTGACCTGTGACCTGTGACCTGTCTCCCACCACCTGTCTCCCATCACCTGTCTCCCATCACCTGTCTCCCACCACCTGTCTCCCACCACCTGTCTCACACCACCTGTCTCCCACCACCTGTCTCACACCACCTGTCTCACACCACCTGTCTCCTACACTTTCTCGTGACCTGGTGCTATATAAGGCTCTGCTCCTACCACCCCTGTATTATTCTCACATCTGTGGGACACCTGCTGCCTCTCTGTCACTCCCACCTCAACAGTCAAACACGTCTCCTTACATTATGTAGTGGCTGCTAGATACACAAAAAGCTATATTACGTTATGAATTTAATTACTGAAGTGCTGTGGTTTCTAACAGTCCTGAGGTACATGGGTTCGTATCCTTATCGTGATAATGTGTACTGGAGGTTTTATGTCATGGAAATAATTGCTTATGGTTCCTTGGCTTCCACTATTCCTGAAGAGCCAGGGTTCGTGTCTCTGGTATAAGGTTATGTGATGTTGTATGTAGAAGAGTCGACGAGTTTATTTTACTGTGAGGATGTGATTTCTTACGACACAAGGCTTATTTTCTGTCACAGCTGCACTGGTAAACTTCCATCTCAGAGATATATCATGCATGTTAACAGATGCAGGAGAGCAAAGAGGAAGATTCAAGTGATGTATAACAGATGTATATATTTACTAAAGTCTCTTAGTAAGTTAAATCTGTAGACGAGCTCTGGAGAGTTTCCTTAAAAGCAAACTTGAAGTGAGGTCAAGTTATACAGTATGTCTAATGGTGAAACATATTATTGAAAACTAAAGTCCTTACGTTATATTAGTATTTCTTTGTACAGCTAAGGAGTATGGAGGGGTGTGTAGGATGGTGTACAGCATTTTATTGTACAATTACAGTCTATAAACAGTACTGTACATTTTCCTTTTGAGTACCGTAACACTCAGATTACATGTACTGGACAATGGATGGAAGATGTACTCACTTATATCTTCACTACTAGGTAACACAGTGTAGACAATGTAACAATCCATTTGAAATTCGGACATTTTTTCGATGATTCATTTTTTTTTTTTTTTTGAAAGATGGATAAAAGGAGAGAGAGAGAGAGAGGAAAAAAGAGAGAGAGAGAGAAAGAGAGAGAGAGAGAGAGAGAGAGAGAGAGAGAGAAAGAGCCGAGTATCTCTAAATTTATTCTAGTTAATCAAACAGGACATTTCTGGTTTGAAGGTGTACGGGAGGCAGAAGAGTAATGACCACTATACCTTGACACGGCCACCTGAGGCATCACCTTTAATTCCCTGTCTCGTAACACAGCCTCGAGATTCACTTTATTCTGTCAAATTAAGTCTCGGGTTTCATGTGTCTGTCGTTTTCTATTCCTTCATCATACAACGAAACCCTCAAAAAAATTACTAATTCATTTTCCTATATTAATTAATCTTCTCACAGTCGTTTGACCTTAAATCAATAGTTGTTATTTTGTATTAAGTGTCATGTGTCGACTTCCCAGAGAGGTAACCGTGTATGTTATTGGACTGTCAGGACGATCTTTATCAAACTTGCCAATTTTTATTTTCCCCAAGTTACTGATCAAACACACGAGTCCTTTACTCCCTCAAACATTACTCTACAACACAACGTTTCTCTGTGAAGCTCTTTATATTGGGATTAAATAACGTTACACTTCAAACGTCAAAGTCGTGTTCCAGTTTATATGTTTGTGATAAATTCAAAATAATCCCGTCACTACCGAGAGCTGGAGCCACTGAGTAACACCAGGTACATGTTGTAGGGCTTTTGCTGTGATTAATTAGTAGGGCAATGGAAAGTGTTGCTGGCTTCCTATCAGTACTAGAAGACTTCACTCGCTTATTAATTGGTTTTATTAACTTGATTATTGTTGGCATTAATATAGCAATTAATTCGCTTTTTATTGCGCTTTTTATATGACAAATTACATCACTCATCAGACGCGCCGCGTATCGGCTTTGCTTCCCATCCACAATTTGTTAATAATTTCACCACTTAAGAAAGGAGTTGAAACAGCGTTGAACAGTGATGAACAGTTATAAACAGTGATAAACAGTGCTTAACACCTGCGAAATCAATGGTAAACCGTAACATCTGCTGAAGTTGTGGCCAAGTTGACCTTCACATCGACCAGTAAGGTTCTAGGAAACCCAGAGAATAGCGCCCGTGTGAACCACCAACTGCTGACCAGGCGACAAAATGCTAATCCCGTCCACGCTGGGAACGGTCCAGGATTGGGCAAATGTTGACCTTCCCATAACACAACATGACAGTGAGAGAGATACAGTGATGCTCGACGCCATGCAATGAACGAGTTACTACGACACCATCTATGAACGAGTTGCCACACACGCACACACACACACACACACACACATACAAGACTAATGAGCGTCTCCCACATCCTCTCGCCTCCTGTTGTCTGGCGGGTAAGAAACCTCTGCGAGAACTTTCATGTTTAATTTAAATATCCTGTTATGCAAAGTAAGTTTAATTTAAGAATAATACAATGAAGGCTGGAGGCATCTGGTGCTTATATCTTTAGATTATATTACATCAACGTAAGATATAATTAGATTAATTATGAAACATGTATACCCAGCTTCCATAGAGACTGAAAATGCAACCGACCCGCCCCGCTTAAAGTGACAGAAGATGTTCACCACCACTAACCCCCAGTCCACCCACACATCTCCCTGTCAAATTAGTTCTCTGTCTTTAAAACTGTACTCATTGGGTGTATTTTATTGTACTCAAAGTGTTAGTAATAAGAGTAATCATAAGCGTGTGTGTGTTTGGATGAAGATAAATTATGTACATTAAAATCCTGCCACAGTTGGGTTTTTCTCCTTTATCATATTGCCAGTCTTGAAGTATAAATTTCTCTCAAAAATGGATGAAATGAGAACCCATCTAGTTGGCTCACTTTAGGATACGACAAAAGAAAAATATCGAAATAGAATGGTGTCCAAAATGTGTTAAGAATCTAATCGTAGGAGAAATTTAACGAAGGAGTTTTTGAGAATTCATATTTTGCACCACGAAGTTATCTAGTAACAGAAGTCGATACCGCCAGGCGACGA
>NW_024750363.1:0-7540 GCF_018991925.1 Homarus americanus
TAGGAAACAAAGAGTCAGCATAAATAGATTAAAGTCAGACTGGGTTGCGGTCAAAAGCGGAGTTCCCCAGGGATCTGTATTAGGCCCTCTGCTGTTTGTTATATTCATTAATGATCTTGATTTAGGCATAACTAGTAGGATTAGTAAATTTGCAGATGATACCAAAATGGGGAGAGTGATAAATTCAGACAGTGACTTTGAACACCTTCAAAGAGATCTAGATACCTTACATGAGTGGTCAGTAGACTGGCAAATGAATTTTAATAGTGATAAATGCAAGGTACTACAGATAAGGAAGACGAATACAAACGTTAAGTATAAACTAGGTAACACGGAAATAGAAAACTCAGTTTGTGAAAAAAATCAAGGTGTATTTGTTAGCAACGACTTGAAACCTAGAAAACAATGTATTAGCGTTCGCAACAAGGCAAACAGGATTCTTGGGTTCATATCTAGGTCTGTGAGTAACAGAACTGCTGACGTTATCTTGAAACTTTACCTAGCATTAGTGAGGCCACACGCATGGATTATCTTGGTTTTGAAGTTCTGGTATCGCGCCTTATTATAGAATGGACATAGATTCTTTGGAGAGAGTACAAAGAAAATGACAAAAATGATCCATAATATTAGAAACCTTCCCATATGAAGAAAAGACTGAAAAACAGGCTTCATTTAGAGAGGCGTAGAGTTGGGGAGATATGATAGAGGTGTACAAGTGGGTAAGTGGGATTAACAAGGGTAAAATGGAAGATGTTCTGAAGCTCAGTAATAACGAAATAACTAGAACAAATGGCTTTAAATTAGATCAATTCCGATTCAGAAAGGATATAGGCAAGCACTGGTTTGGTAATAGAGTTGTGGATATGTGGAATAGGCTACCGAGTGCTATAGTAGGATCGGGGACGCTAGTGAGCTTCAAGACGAAGTTGGATAGGCACATGGAAGTGCTGGGATGGGTGTGAAAGGGATCTGCCCTGTATGGACCAGTCGGCCTCCTGCAGTATCCCACTTTCTTATGTTCTTATGTTCTTATGTTCACCTCACAATCTTTACTACATCTCACCTCACAATCTTCACTACATTTCACTTCACAATCTTCACTACATCTCACTTCACAATCTTCACTACATCTCCCTTCACAATCTTCACTACATCTCACTTCACAATCTTCACTACATCTCACTGCACAATCTTCACTACATCTCACTTCACAACCTTCACTACATCTCACTTCACAATCTTCACTACATCTCACTTCACATCTTCACTACATCTCACTTCACAATCTTCACCATATCTCACTTCACAATCTTCACCACATCTCACTTCACAATCTTCACCAAATCTCACTTCACAATCTTCACCACATCTCACTTCACAATCTTTACCACATCTCACTTCACAATCTTCACTACATCTCACTTCACAATCTTCACTACATCTCACTTCACAATCTTCACTACATCTCACTTCACAATCTTCACTACATCTCACTTCACAATCTTCACTACATCTCACTTCACAATCTTCACTACATCTCACTTCACAATCTTCACTACATCACTTCACAATCTTCACTCCTTCTCAATTCCACAATCTTCACTACATCTCACTTCTGATATTACTACATCCTTCACAATCTTCACTACATCTCACTTCAAATCTTACTACATCTCCATTAATCTTCGTATCTCCTTTGCAATCTTCTACATCTCACTTCTAATCTGCTACATCACTTCCACAATCTTACTTCCTCTCCATACCAATCTTCTCATCACTTCTAAACTTCCTGTCTCACTTCACAATCTTCACTGCATCTCCACTTACGTATTTAACCCTCTCTTCACAATCTTCACTACATTTCACTTCACAATCTTTCACTACATCTCACTTCACAATCTTCACCATATCTCACTTCACAATCTTTACTACATCTCATTTCACAATCTTCACTACATCTCACTTCACAATCTGCACTACATCTCACTTCACAATCTTCACTACATCTCACTTCACAATCTTCACTACATCTCACTTCACAATCTTCACTACATCTCACTTCACAATCTTCACTACATCTCACTTCACAATCTTCACTACATCCCACTTCACAATCTTCACTACTTCTCAATTCACAATCTTCACTACATCTCACTTCACAATCTTCACTACATCTCACTTCACAATCTTCACTACATCTCACTTCACAATCTTCACTACATCTCACTTCACAATCTTCATTACATCTCACTTCACAATCTTCACTACATCTCACTTCACAATCTTCACTACATCCCACTACACAATCTTCACTACATCTCACTTCACAATCTTCACTACATCCCACTTCACAAACTTCACTACATCTCACTTCACAATCTTCACTACATCTCACTTCACAATCTTCAATACATCTCACTTCACAATCTTCACTACATCTCACTTCACAATCTTTCACGACATCTCACTTCACAATCTTCACCATATCTCACTTCACAATCTTTACTACATCTCACTTCACAATCTTCACTACATCTCACTTCACAATCTTCACTACATCTCACTTCACAATCTTCACTACATCTCACTTCACAATCTTCACTACATCTCACTTCACAATCTTCACTACCTCTCACTTCACAATCTTCACTACATCTCACTACACAATCTTCACTACATCTCACTTCACAACCTTCACTACATCTCACTTCACAATCTTCACTACATCTCACTTCACATCTTCACTACATCTCACTTCACAATCTTCACCATATCTCACTTCACAATCTTCACCACATCTCACTTCACAATCATCACCACATCTCACTTCACAATCTTCACCACATCTCACTTCATAATCTTTACCACATCTCACTTCACAATCTTCACTACATCTCACTTCACAATCTTCACTACATCTCACTTCACAATCTTCACTACATCTCACTTCACAATCTTCACTACATCCCACTTCACAATCTTCACTACATCTCACTACACAATCTTCACTACATCTCACTTCACAATCTTCACTACATCTCACTTCACAATCTTCATTACATCTCACTTCACAATCTTCACTACATCTCACTTAACAATCTTCACCACATCTCACTTCACAATCTTCACTACATCTCACTTCACAATCTTCACTACACCTCACTTCACAATCTTCTCTACATCTCACTTCACAATCTTCACTAACACCATCCTTCATCACTACTTATAACAACATCCATCATCACTACTTATAACACCATCCATCATCATCACTATATATAACACTATCCATCATCACTACATATAACACGATCCATCATCACTACATATAACACCATCCACCATCACTACATATAGAACCATCCATCACGACATATAACACCATCCAACATCACTACATATAACACCAACCATCATCACTACATATAATATTGTTACGAACCCCTCCACCCAGCACTACGAAGCACGCCATCTATTGTCCTGATCTACCTACCCAGCACCACGAGCAACGCCATCTAGGGACGAGACACGAGTATGACTCGTCTTGGTTACCACTCCGAGGTTTCCCTTCTCCCTATCCTGGTTGTTGCGTCACCTCCTCAGTCTTCTTTGTCAGCTCCAATTCGAGGAGAGAGGACTTGGCTCTGGGAAGTGACCACAGGATCATCTATCCTCTAAACCTACGTGCAGTGACTACCTACCGTCTTCTACAATACTCAGCCTTACTCGTCAGCCATCTCAGCTCCTCACTTAAGTACATGTATCTTGTATTACCTCCCCCACGTCCACTTGCTTCAAAATTGTTTATGTTGTATTAATATGTATATACTGTTAATGTTTAGGTTAAGTTTGGTTAAGGGTAATTTATAAGCTGAATATTTTGTTAAGGGATTTATGGTACTCTTATTATATACAACGAAAACTCGCATCCTTTGTCTACCCTTTTATAGTCCGATTGTCTTTTTTTTTTTTTTTTGTTACCTGTTGGGATCTGGGTAGACGTATAACTATATTCTAAATCCCCAACTCGTAACAAATGGCGGCCGTGACAGGACTCGACCTTAAGTACCATATTCCTTCCCTCCTTGTTACTCAGTGTTAATTATTCCTCCCAGTCACTTCTGTTCACAATTGCTTTACGGTGGTTTAAAGTTTCCTTCATATGTGTGTGCATATATTGGTATTATCGTATAGTAAGAGTGACAGACGTAGGATATTAGGTTCCAAGTGTCATAAGGCTTACCTGTTATTACACGTGGCAGTTGTGTAGTAAGTCTTATCGAGTGTTGGGAAGAATCCGGATCTGTTTAATGCCGTACCCTCACTCCAGAGTAGGCTGTTCCATAGTCACTAGTTTACGATGAAGTGATATCTTGGGACGCCCCGCTCTACCAGGACCCCATAATTATAAAGCCTCAATTATTGTTCTTCTCATTATCTCATTCAGGGTCAATCATACCATTTATCAGGGTTGTTAATCCGGATCTTTATATTAATGCCGTAATACGCCCTTCCTCTTTCAAGTATATCAGGGTTGTTAATCCGGATCTTTATATTAATGCCGTAATACGCCCTACCTCTTTCAAGTCTCTTATCCTTATCTAAGGATATTCTCAGAAGAACAATATTCATAAGTGTAATTTCCCTAGGTATAACTTGGTTAGTTTCCGGGACTTTCTGGTTATCCACTGCCATGATATTTTCTAGGGTAATCCACTTATCTTTTGACCATTAGTTAATTTATCTAGGTTTTCTTAATGGCCACCTCGGAGTTTTTTGATCTCAGGATTTTGTGAAAATCCTTCGTGAAAGCTAAATTGCGTGTTATGTCTGAAAGGAGAAATGGAAAGAAATAGCCAACTATTATAATATCCCATTTTCACAGCAACTGACTAAGAAATGTTTAAAAAATCCATGTGATTGAGAATTGCTGGTTTCAACATGAAGTTTAAAAGAATCCGCTGTTGACAGATTAACGCCCATGTCCAGCTGACCCCACTTCTCACACCTCACTCACTCCAGAAGTTGCTGGTGTGACAGCCTCAACCAAAAGAAACACCAGCGAATAGGCGTAGGGAATTGGAGCGAGCTAGGTTGGGTTTAAAATCAAATAATTTCGAGTTGGGCAAAATTCGGAACAGGCCAAGTTGCAGCATGAAGAAAAGTTGGAACAGGCCAAGTTGGAACAGGCCAAGTTGGAGCAAAAGTTGGAGCATGAGGGAAGGTCGGAACAGGCCAAGTTGGAGCATGAGGAAATGATGGAACGGGCCAGGTTGGAGCAGGAGGTTAGACTGAAAGAACTACAGGTAAGAGAGATAGAAGTCACCTTAACATCGGAGTTTAGATCAAAAGAAGTGGCATTAAGAGAGAAACTAGCTGCTTTTAACCCTGCTACTGCTTCTTCCCTTGTTCCCGGGTTTGATGAATCCGATATGGACGGGTCATTTAGGACTTTTGAGAAAATAGCCGGGAAGAATGAGTGGCCAAAGGACCAGTGGGTGTCAGTGTTAGTTCCTAAATTATATGGCAAGGCTCGTAGAGTTTATAACTGTTTAGACCAGACTGATGACTATGATAACGTAAAAAAGAATATCCTCACCTCTTATGCTATCACGCCAGATGGATACCGGCAGAAGTTTCGTAAACTAACCAAACCATTTTCCCACCCCTTTGTTGAGTTTGCTCAAGAAAAAGCAGGTTTTAAGAAGTGGTTAGAGGCTACGAAGACCTCCACATTTCCAGGATTTGTTGAGTTGGTAGTCCTGGAGAGTGGAAAAACAGAATGCCATTTCATCTTGAAGCATGTGGAGGCGTGGAGAGAGAGTTAATTTAGGCGTGCTGCTGAGCTGGCTGATCATGCAGCTTTGTTGGTGTGGAGTCACTGGGCAGTAGAGAACGTGGTGCTTCCCGACATGTTAGGTCCTCCTCTGATGATAACCTTGGGAACGTGAGTGAGTAGGTCGGAATCCCACACCTACCCCCCCCGATGCAACCAAGCTTACTTGTTCTTACTGTAAAAACCCAGGCCATACGATCCAGAATTGTAAACACCCAAAGTGTCGAATTGCTAAAAGTAGTTCCCTGGATCCCAAATCCAAACCAATAGCAAACACCAATGTGGAAAGGCCCCATCAGGATCTCTTTTCTTCATTCACCTATGAGGGAAAAATTTCAATCATGGAGGGGTCTCGTTCTTTCCCTATTCGTATACTACGTGATACGGGCGCAGCACAATCTATCCTCCTGTTTAACGTCATTCCTGATATATCTACTGCATTTACTAATGAGAGTGTTCTAATTTCGGATCTCTCATCCCATTCTTCCTATCCTTTAGCTAAAGTGCACCTCCAATGTCCCTTGATTACTGGGGAAGTGCAAATAGCCATAAGGAAAGACCCAATGCCTGTGTGCGGCATTCATTTATTATTGGGTAATGACTTGGTAGGAGATCTAGTGGTTCCTAACATAAAGACAGTCGACTCTCCCTTACCTGTCAACTCCACCACTGACCTTAAAGAAACTATTCCTCATCTTTTCCCATCTTGTGCTGTCACCCGGTCACAGAGTGTGCGGAATGGGCCCTCTTCATCTGAAACCACCTCCAATATCTTACTACCCACAGACAATCTGTACAATAAGACCATTAGTAGGGATGAGCTCATTACAGTTCAACAATCTGATCCATCTTTGTTCAAACAGGTGATGAAAGACCTCAGTGTGGACCATTGTACATCTTCGGCTTACCACCCACCGTCCCAAGGTTGCTTGGAACGGTTCCATCAAAACTTTCAAGTCAATGCTAATAAACCATCTCCTCTCAACTATATAGTCCATACTCCTGATCGCAGAAAAGATTCACAACTTGTTCACATTAATCTCATGAAACTTTACCATTCCAGGCAGTCAGAGGAAGACATCCCAGAGGCTATAAGTCAACCTGTATTGCATTCGGTTTTGTCAGGGCCGGAGCCGGAGACAGATGACATGGACCTATTGGAGAATTTAGACTTCCCTCTACCTAAAGAAAAACCTACTAACAGTCACATACTCAACAACTTGGATGAGTATTTTCTGTTCTGTGAATCCATCTCCAAGCAAGTCTCACTAGTTATTATCAACATTTTCCTAAAAGTCATCAGGCCTCCCAGGGTTTTGCAATATGCTTAAACGCCGATATTAAGCTAATCTCCGGATGATGTACAACCCGATGGGCAATCAGCCTATCGACTAAATCCACAAAAAAAGAATTATGAAAAAGGAGGTAGATTTTTGATGCATATAACTTAGCTGAGCCTAGTACCTCCCCCTGGGCTTCACCTTGCCTTCTCATTCCAAAACCCGATGGCACTTTTCGTTTCTGTACCGATTATCGTAAAGTGAACCAGGTCACTGTCTCAGACTCCTACCCTTTACCTTTAATTGAAGATATAATAGACAGCATAGGCTGTGCCAAATTTATCAGTACGGTGGACTTATTGAAAGGATATTATCAAGTGGGACTCCCGGATAGGGCCAAAATAATCTCGGCATTTATAACTCC
>NW_024750364.1:0-56002 GCF_018991925.1 Homarus americanus
TCGTGTGATTTTATCAAGATTTATCTTATCCACGTTTTCATTGTGATTACATGAAATATATATATATATATATATATATATATATATATATATATATATATATATATATATATATATATATATATATACACCAGCTGGATTCAGTAAAATGCTACTCCCACCACATAAGTGGCACGGACAATCCCCATTGGGAGGTTCACGGTGCCATCAGCTCAATGAACAGGCTTTGTGAAATATAACTAAGTTTAGGATTGCTTAGTGTCCTTGTGGCATGGTTGGTAGGCTCCCTGGTCACACGCATAAGGTCGAGGGTTTGAGTCCTGTTGGTGAGGTCTTGATATTTATACTGTACAGTAGTTCTCCTATAACGCCATAATTGTGTTCATGTAAAATATCGTGTTATAGAAAATCGCGTAATAGAAATAACAGGGCTTATGGAGAAATAGGGTTAGGTGCAGATTACTCGAAATCGAAAAATTTAGTAGTTAGCCTAATACAAAGGATAGCACAGTCTAAATAAATGTTACATTCATATCTAATAATGAAATCATACAGTAAATGTAACACTTTAGTTGATGGGGAGAAGGGTGATTTTGAGGTTGATAAAACGAGTTTCTTCAAGTGTTATATCCTTTCTTTTACAATCATCACCGAATTCTATCACCAGAACGCTTCGTTGATATTCTTACTATATTCACAGTTAATACAGTGGGGTGCTATAACGAACGAAACTCCTACAAATCGAACATTATGTAATTTTTGTTTTGTTTTTTCTAATTTATTGTTTTTTATTACAAATATTAATGATATTCTTTATTTCAGGGTTTAGATGCATATTTATGAACTTTTTACACTTTTTACAATTTTATATTATATTTTTCAGTGTTATGGTTGTATTTGGGGCCTGGAACGGATTAATCCTATATCTAACGAATGCTATAACAAACAAGGTTCTAGAACCATTAGATTCGTTATAGCATACCCACCTGTACCACAAAATTGGAGAAATAGTACAAAAAATCGCGTTATAGCAAACAAGCGTTCGCGTTATACAAATATCGTTCTTAATTCATAAATCGCGTTAGAGCACATTCAAGATCAAAACACGCGATAGCAGAACTCACTGTATACAGTATTACCCCGCTTACGCGTTTCACTTAACGCGATTTCATATAACGCGTGCCTCGCCAGAACCGAACTTTCACTTAACGTGGTTCATCTACTCATATACGCGTGAAGTATAATATTTTTTTATTTAGCTCATAAAATTCATACAAATTACCGGCCAGAATATAACTTACATTGCTGGAATTCTTACAATTTGATGATCATTTTGAATATAAACATCATAGATTTTGCATTAGACATACAAATTTTAGATATAATGTTTACTCTGAATAAATATAATTTTTGTGCAAAATATATGATAATTATATTCAAAATATTCCTGGTCTTACAAGGAATCCAGCAATGTCAATTATATTATCCTAACTTTAGTTTGAGGTAGCCTATTATTTATTAGGCTACTAAAAAGGTAAATATTCTGCTTTCCCACACATCTGGTAGGGAGGGTTGGTGGGGGTGGGGGAGGAGGACCAACCGACCATCTGGCACGTGTGAAGAATATTTTTTTTATAAACTGAAGATATTTGTTTTAGCTCATAAAATTCATACAAATTACCCGCCAGAATATAATTTACATTGCTGGAATTCTTACAATTTGATGATCATTTTGAATATAAACATCATAGATTTTGCATTAGACATACAAATTTTAGATATAATGTTTACTCTGAGTAAATATGTTATCTTTTGTGCAAAATATATGACATTTATATTCAAAATATTCCTGATCTACAAGGAATCCATCAATGTCAATTATATTATCCTAACTTAATCTGAGGTGTACATTTAATACTAAATGTTAATCTAGTTTTTCAACCAAACACTTTCTTGTAGGGAGGGCTGGTGGGGGGAGGTTAAATCGGACCGACCATCTGGCGCGGTTGGAAAGAGGCAAGGTGGTAATTTTGATTGACAGATAAGTGTGAAGAATATTTTTTATTATTAACTGAAGATATTTGTTTTAGCTCATAAAATTCATACAAATTACTCAGCCAGAATATAATTTACATTGCTGGAATTCTTACAATTTGATGATCATTTTGAATAGACATCATAGATTTTGCATTAGACATACAAATTTTAGATATAATGTTTACTCTGAATAAATATGTTATCTTTTGTGCAAAAATATGACATTTATATTCAAAATATTCCTGGTCTTACAAGGAATCCAGCAATGTCAATTATATTATCCTAACTTTAGTTTGAGGTTATTATTTATTACTAAAAGGTAAATATTCTGGTTTTCCCACACATCTGGTAGGGAGGGTTGGTGGGGTGGGGGAGGAGGACCAACCGACCATCTGGCAGTGTGAAGAATATATTTTTTTATTAACTGAAGATATTTTTTACTATAAAATTCTATACAAATTACCCAGCCAGAATATAATTTACATTGCTGGAATTCTTACAATTTGATGATCATTTTGAATATAAACATCATAGATTTTGCATTAGACATACAAATTTTAGATATAATGTTTACTCTGAGTAAATATGTTATCTTTGTGCATAATATATGACATTTATATTCAAATATTCCTGGTCTTACAAGGAATCCAGCAATGTCAATTATATTATCCTAACTTTAGTTTGAGGTATTATTTATTACTAAAAAGGTAAATATTCTGGTTTTCCCACACATCTGGTAGGAAGGGTTGGTGGGGGGTGGGGGGAGGAGGGACTGACCGACCATCTGGCACTGTGGAAGAATTTTTTTTTATTATTAACTGAAGATATTTATTTTAGCTCATAAAATTCATACAAATTATACCCGGCCAGAATATAATTTACATTGCTGGAATTTCTTAACCTGATGATCATTTGAATATAAACATTAGATTTTGCATTAGACATACAAATTTTAGATATAATGTTTACTCCGAGTAAATATGTTATCTTTTGTGCAAAATATATGACATTTATATTCAAAATATTCCTGATCTTACAAGGAATCCAGCCAATTATATTATCCTAACTTTAATCTGAGGTATTATTTATTACTAAATGTAAATGTAGTTTTCACCCAACATTTCTCTCGTAGGAGGGTTGATGGGGTTGGGGAGGGGGACTGACCGACCATCCACGGTTGGAAAGAGGCAAGGTTAATTTGATTGACAGATAGTGTCGAAGAATATTTTTTTTTATTATTAACTGAAGATATTTGTTTTAGCTCATAAAATTCATACAAATTACCCGGTCAGAATATAATTTACATTACAATTTTACAATTTGATGATCATTTTGAATATAAACATACAGATTTTGCATTAGACATACAAATTTTTAGATATAATGTTTACTCTGAGTAAATATGTTATCTTTAGCAAAATATATGACATTATATTCAAAATATTCCTGGTCTTACAGAATCCAGCAATGTCAATTATATTTCTAACTTTAGTTTGAGGTATTATTTATTACCAAAAAGGTAAATATTCTGGTTTTCCACACATCTGGTGGAGGGACCGACCGACCACTTCACTGTGTGAAGAATCTTTTTTTTTATAAACTGAAGATATTTGTTTTAGCTCATAAATTCATACAAATTACTGCTGAATAACTTACATTGCTGAATTTCAATTTGATGATCATTTGAATATAAACATCATAGATTTTGCATTAGACATACAAATTTTAGATATAATGTTTACTCGAGCAAATATAGTATCTTTGTGCACAAAATATGACATTTATATTCAAAATATTCCTGATCTTACAGAATCCAGCAATGTCAATTATATTATCCTAACTTAATCTGAGGTATTATTTAATACCAATGTTAAAATCTAGTTTTTCACCCAACATTTCTCTTGTAGGGAGGGTTGGTGGGGTGGTGGAGGGTTGACGGATCGACCATCTGCGCAGTTGGAAGAAGGGGAAGGCAAGGTGGGGAACTCTTTGATTGGCAGATAGTGTCGTGAAGAATATTTTTTATTAACTGAAGATATTTGTTTTAGGTCATAAAATTCATACAAATTACCTGGCCAGAATATAATTCTACATTGCTGAATTCTTACAATTTGATGATCATTTTGAATATAAACATCATAGATTTTGCATTAGACATACAAATTTTAGATATAATGTTTACTCTGAGTAAATATGTTATCTTTTGTGCAAAATATATGACATTTATATTCAAAATATTCCTGGTCTTACAAGGAATCCAGATATGTCAATTATATCATCCTAACTTTAGTTTGAGGTATTTTTTATTAAAAATCTAGTGTTTTCCAAAATTTCTCAAGAGAGGGAAGAGCCGGCAGTGTAGTGTAAGAAGAAGGGGAGGAGTTGAGTTCCATATTTGAATGGACATTAACTATGCGACTGTATTTCTATTTTAAGTATTAATTGTGTGCATGTACCATCATAAAATTAAGATGTTATTTTTACTAGAACATAGGTATTGTGTCGGAAAAGTAGAGTTTGGGGGTCGGCCAGTCTATTGAATTAATCCCATATGTTATGTTGTTCCATTTATGCGATTTCACTTAACGGTACCCTGTGGGTTCAATTGACCGCAAATCGGGGTACTACTGCATATTAGAAAATGCTGTAACTGTAGGAAAAATCAACATATGGCAACTGATGCGACTGCCCTGGGCCCCGCGTCTACCTCACCCAACAACAGATTTAGTGACACTGTAGTGAATTCTCCCCCAAACGCTGTTTGTCGCTGCCCAGCCACGCCTACCCGCTATTAAGACCTGACCTCGTGATCTGTCTCTTTCTACCACAGCCGCAGCCAGCAACACCTCCTCCGCCGCTGCCTGGCGGCCTCGCCTTCCCTCCGCTTGCCTGGCGGTACTTCTGCTGGCGAGCATGGCGACCACAAGCCGTCCTTTCCTGAGCGTCCTCACCAAACCACAGCTCTCTACATCACGCTTGTAACCATGCTGCCTTCCCAGCACCAAGCTGCATTGTACATCCAATACAACATGTATATAGAGAGACATTGTGAGTTTTCTCCATCCCATCCTGAGCGGAACCAAACATCTTGAACCCCACAACACTGTTAAGCTGACCTCACCTTACCACCCAGATTCAGGATTAGTGATCAGCACAGTTAGTTAATGCATCTGCTGACATGAGGTCGGCAAGATTAAGCCACCCCATTTACCACCCAGACTGAGAACAATGTCATTCTTTACTGTGCTCTGTAAAAGAAAAGTGAGGACGTTGACAGCGGTCGCCTGTCAGTGTTGCCGCAATTCTGAATCTTCAGTTGTCCGTGATTTGTTTTTAGAAATTGTTGATACATTATTTACTCTGCACTCCACCCCTCGTTTTTATTATACCATGGCCAGCCGGTCAGGAAAAAAGTTCTAAATATTAATGTTGTTTTCAAGTATGACTCAAACCATTACCAATATGTTAATAAGGAATAGCCCAAGTTTGAATGTAAATGAAGTGTTTATTGTATTCCATGTAGCAAATGTAATTGCAATTATGTAGGTCAGACAGGAAACCTCGCAGCTCAGAATCAAACAACATAAGTATAATATCAGAACAGCATCTGAAAGCAGTGCCTTGTCTGTTCATGTTAGAATAATAATCAAACCCCATTGCTTGGGAAAAAAGCTAAAAGTATTCAAATCATCTTGTGTCACAGAAAGACTCTTGCTGAAGCTAGTTTGATTAAGGAATTAAAATCAATAAACCTTAGTGATGGTCAGTTCAAAACTGATATGTTACATAAATTTATTTGTCAGTGGCCCAAGGTTAAAAAGCTTTGAAAACCTTTGATCTTGATATGTAGGAAGTTTTTTAGGGTCCTTTTTCTGACCTGACCTGGCTAGTCACGTCACCACCCTCTTAAGTCTTCACGTGTGTTGGTGTGGGATTAGTGGATGTCATCATTTTGACCTGACCTCATGTTTTTAGGTCACCCTGTATATTTAAGCCTCTCTGTCCATGTAATCCAGTTGCCTCTGAAGATGTCTTGAATAAAGACGAAAGCCAAGGTACTCTGTTGTTTCCATTTTCCCCGTGTGATTTTATCAAGATATATATATATATGTATATATATATATATATATATATATATATATATATATATATATATATATATATATATATATATATATAATATTGTATTTCCGCACCTGACATTCCTATTACCATATTCGAATAAGACGTCTAACTATTAGATAATTATTTCTATTACATTACTATCGCAAATGTATAATAACGAGATAGCGTAACCAAAATTTTCTATTTTCCATTAATTTTCCGCTATTGCCTAACTCACCTCCTACACTGCGTCTTCATAAATCATCACGCGCATGCATTCTGCACACGTCACGTGGCCAATCAAAAGCGGGTTTTTGCAGCCAATTAAATGATTTGTGGTTTAATTCACGTATTTTTGGCCCAATCAACTCGATTTTTGTTTTGGCTCTATTTTGAAATTCAAATTCATTTCCGACCATGAAGTCTCGATGGTGTCACTTCAATTATATGGAGCTGATTGCGAGTTTGGGGGGAACGAAGAAACTATAGCATTTTTCGATCTCATGGTGTCCTCCTGAGCTCAGTAAAATGTCCTAAGTAAGAACGAATGTAAATATCGTCAAGACCAACATATGTGGTATTGTTGTAACTGCAACGATGAACGAGAACCAGGCCAATAAGGTAAGAAATAAGGATTCCATCATATGGTGAGAGTCAGGTTAGGTCAGGTCAGGTTTAGGATTTCTAGTGTGCTTGTGTATTTGTATCCGCTTAGCCATTATTATTTTCGGAAAACGCCCAAAAAAATCGATAAAAACCTGCCAATTTTCGACGGAAATGAAGGTCATAACCGATTTAAACACATGAATATACTAGAAAAATTTATTTACTTCTCTCAGAGTTGGTGCACTTATACAAATTCTACTTATATTATATAATTTTGAAACAACGGAAGGCCTGTTGCTTTATTCAGACATCTTCAGAGGCACTGAATGTCTTGGAATAAAGATTCAGATTTGCCTCGAGGGGTCTTGAATAAAGACGAAAGCTAAGGTGCTCCGTTGTTTCCATTTTCCCGTGTGATTTTATCAGATTTATCTTATCCACGTCATTGTGATTTAATAGAAATATATATATATATATATATATATATATATATATATATATATATATATATATATATATATATATATATATATATATGATAGAGAAAATTGAAAACATAATTATAACATATGTAAGATAGACAGATAGCATTTGCAAATTAAACATCTAGTTGTCAATACACATTATGGATGAATGGGAACAGGGTTACTACCACAAATCAATGTATTCACTTGCATCCATGAATGAAAAAAGGAGAACATGCCGCGAATGATCCCAGTGGATGGTTAGTGACTACACGTCTGGCAGAGCTGTTCTGTTCGCCATTGAGGGATATTCACGGGCCGAACTTATGATCCCTTGGAGGAAGTCCCGAGGGCGTATGATTACCACTATTGAGGTTGGCGGCTTGCCAACGCTTCTGCTCCACCGGGCACTACATCTTAACTCCCGCTCATATCTCAGGCATTCTCCTTTAATCAGCGTATCAACTTTAATAAACATACCTGTTGGTGACGAAGTTCAAGGTCTTGGGGAAAAGTAAATACCGGGACATTAAATAAAAGATTTAATCAAAGAAATATTTTTATTTTGTTTATTTTCTTCTAATCTTTACTTTCATGAAATTTATTTCACCAGAAACTTAACCAGGTAGGCCTACCTCGTTCTTTTCGAGAACTTAGCAGCTATTGACCTACTAAGCCCAACTACCTCATATTCGTCCCTGATAAGGTCCTCAAGCGAACCGAGAAACATTATAACACTTGAGCATTCTACTATATTATCATGTTAACGTACTTTTCAGTTCCGATGCGGCAACTCAAAGAGGTAAATTCTTTAATAACTAGAATCTAAGCGTAATTTCGACGTCATTAAGTATTTAATAGGCTACCTAAAAGTTCTCCAAAGACTATTACAATATTCTGAAATTCTCGTTACAGAAAAAGATTTGACTTGCACATTATCAAAAAACATCCCTAGGTCCTCATTCTGAAAGACTCTTATACTGAATTTGCCCCTAAATGGATGGTTGATGAAACATCTAACTGGTCTCATGAGTGCACGTTGCACTAAGGCTATACCACTACTGAATGTTTTTCTTTTCTTATTCTAGAACACGGAAACTTTTAAGGTCTGATCCCGATTCGTAGACTGCTAATTTTGTCACGTGTTCCACTATGAGCCACACCAACTGCCGCCGCCTTGAGCATCAACAGAGGTGGCGGACGCTGTCAGGTGCTTTTTCTTAGATAAGATGACATATTTACACAAATAAATTTATACAAAACATACATTTTAGTGTGCTACAACAACACAATTCAGTAAAGCACATAATATTTAACATTGATAAAATTCACTGCAAAGCTATAAATATGACCGAGTTGTCGAGGTTACAGCATAAAACGCCTTTCACAACTCCTCCTCATCACAAACACGTCAAATGAGCCACAATTAGCAACATTTAGTGATAATACTCCAAAGGTTAATTCATTCATTAAAGAAGAATTATTTAGTAAAGGCCATCCTACAGATTGGAAGAAAACGAGAAAGAAAAAGAGGAGGACAGAGAGAACGAATGAAGAAGCGGAGCAGGACAGGAAGTAATGGAGACATAAAGAGTATATAAATGAGGTGTGACTCAAAAAGAAAGGAATAAAAGACAATAGTCCCATGAGGTAATAAGGATGGAGGGAAGAAAACAAAAAGGAAAGTATTTATGGAGTCAAGAGATGGTATTGAGAATAAGTTGGGGAGAGATGGAGAAGTGTGTGTATAGGGGTGGTGTCAACATGTTAAAAAGCAGCAGGAAGATAGTCCCAGTGAATATATAAAATAAATTTACACATTCACAAGAATACTAACGAGACAGGTAAGGACGGACGTTACACATTGTACCTGTAAAATAAGTCTTATGGAGGTCAATGCTAAATTTTGCATTAATTCACTCTCAGTGTGAATTGCGTCTTCCAGCACCATGCCTCAAAACTGAGGGATCGGTTTCCATAACAAAGCCCTCGGCATAGTACCATCTATACATGTCATCTAACGTCAAAAGTAGTAGTATTTAAAGTCACTGGGAAGATCATAGTTTTATATTTATATATATATATATATATATATATATATATATATATATATATATATATATATATATATATATATATATATATGCTTGACTCATCGTTGGTAGTGGCGTCATCAGGAGGTCGTACGCACAGTCCAGCTGCTCGGCCGCGCCTCACCTCCTCTTAACAGTGAAAAATATCTTTACGGTTTTAATGAAGGAAATATCTGATTACCCATAAGATCTAAGCACAAGAGGCCAATGCCCAGATGTCGTGCAGGTTTCTTGTTAAGGGTCAGAGAGAACCTCCAGATGGTGTCAGCAGCGGCACCACGCAGTCGACGTGGCCTTCACTGAGTGGTTCATGTTGTTTTAGCACGGCGAAGCGTAAGAAAGTTGTACGATGGACAGATCAGACTTACAAGGGAAATAAAAGAGAACACCAGAAATGAGGAGAGGGAGGTGATAATGTGGTATGGAGTGTCAGGCAGGGTGTTCTCGGACCAGGCGTCAGGTGACTAGTATGCGGATGTGGCTGCTGACATTCCTATGTGCTACGGACAGTCTGTAGGAGGGCCTGTAGAGGACTGCTAACGGAGTCTCAACCATATGCAAATGTAGGTCGGGAAGAGTTTTTCCTACATGGCTAACAGAAAACGTGCCCTGTGAGTTTAACTTGTCAATAAATGATGGGTGCAAGAGTAAAACACTGAGGTCTGATAGTAATAACCTTTTATTTGGCTGCGGCTGGTCAAGATTGCATGCCGAGAGTGAGAGCTGTAACTATTCTTGATATATATAACATAAATAAGGTTCAGATAAATTTCAGGTGATATTCAAACGCTGAGTGTATATTGATGACAGTAATTAGGTCCATGAATTCCACACAGCCAGCTAATATCTCATCAACACAGCTTATCGGTGAATCCGCAGGTTTTAACTCCGTCCTCCCTGAGGTCTGTAAACCTCTATACTACAGTACAGTATTTGAAAGAACTTGAGTCATGAAGGGAGACGCCACGTATTTTTTTCTCCAGTTTAATATTTAACTTACTCAAACTATCAGAAACACTTAACTTACAATAAGATTTGGTGTGAACGTCATGTCAACACTTTCTTAACTGTTACAGACAGATACTGTTCGGAGACCCACACCACCACTATACAAACTTGCAGGCAGCATTATGATCATGTTTGGTAATACTGCACCAGGTGGAGCTGGTAGTGAGCACTAGGCCAGCTTCTCCTTCTTCCAGGATAAACCCGCCCTCATTCTGTACCTGGAGACACAACTCACAGTGACGTCACTGACTCTAAACCCTCCCTCCCCCACTAATTGATTCTGAGAATGGGTCGCCCTGGATAATATTCCGTCAATGAGAAGAGCATGGTACACCCCTGGTGACAGGAAGAGAAGTAATACGGCGTGACTTAGACGAGGAGTGGAGAGGCAAATGCTGATCCGTTCCCTCTGGGGGGCCCAGGTACTGCCCTGCTGGACATGATCAGACTAGAGGCTGGTCAAACCCGTAATAACTCAGCCATTTCTTCTAGGTTTCAACTGAGTTGCCTTAACTTTGGTACAGATGCTCAAAAACTATTTTACTGGGGGTAGGGAGGCAATGAATTTCAGAATGAACACTGTAACTCCCAGTTTTTTGAGCGACTGTACGTTCTATGTATATCACCCCTTGCTATGTCATGAACAAAATATGAGGAAAAAAGGCGTCAAAGCACTCGGTCACGATTGTGTCCAAATTTCAGCTTTCCAGTTAAAAATGTGCCTGAGATATAGCTCGACAAAAAATAAGAAGGCAAACAAAAACATATAAAAACGGAACAACCACTGAGTACCTCACTTTCCTATGCACTTTCTGGGCACCTAGAGATAAAATGGTGAAGAGGGGCTGTGTTCAATAATAAAATATTAAACCAAACGGTAAATATCTCAAACACATATCATTGACTCAAATATATGATACCTGTTAGGACAGCCTGTACCTCATATGGGGTCCAGTAGTCTTACAATGATAATTTTAAGCACAATATATAAGGGAGAATTAACAGCAATGTGACTCACAGTAGCTATGGGTGGTAAAATATTGTTAAGAGATAATATAAATGTAAACTTCCTGAGTTGGTAAGTCGAAGCCTAATTACGACTACGAATACAAGCCGACTGAGGCAGTTAAAGGTGGAAATGAACCACGAGAATAATGTTTAAGAGGTTGACGAGAACACAGGCTGCTGAGATCAACAAGAGAAACTGTCAAAATGGATTCCTCTGAGAAACTAAACAGATTTATTTGTTTGAAAAATTATTAGACCACTGAGTACACCAAACCATCCGTGACTTATGGGTGAAATTTAAATTTTATGTTTATTTAACTAGAATAATAAAGATACATAGTAAACCACATCAGGGAGGTACTACCGCCTGGGAAGATATTGGAAGCATAATGTGTTTATCTAATGGTAGACCCTGCTACTATATGGCATCACAAAAATTGTGACCGAGTCCCAGGTTGCTGATCTGACTTGCCTCATTTACACACAATTGCAGGGTCTCAATTGTTTCTCTTACTTTGACAACACAACATACATAATGTATATCGTTTCTCATTCTTGATTTATTTTTAGTTTGTAATTATTTATGTTTATTATTATTTTTATTATTTTATTTTTATTATTTTATTAATCTTTATTAATTATTATAATAATAATAGTTATTATTATTATTATTATTATTATTATTATTATTATTATTATTTTCGCCCCCCAGGCCCTGATGTGGGTTAGTGACCCTGCCCGTGGGCTAATCCCTGCAAAAGAATGACGTAGACACCCCATTATATAAATAAGTATGTGATGATGAGAATATCAGATCTACGATTAAAGTAAAGGATATTATTGCCAGTGTTAAGTATATGGGTAAGGATGAAACTAGCCAGACCACATAATTTGTCCTGAGAGAGAGACCGTGAATTACACGAAAGCGCTTGGGAACTTCTGTGTTTTTTCTTTCCTTAGAACACACACACACACACATATATATATATATATATATATATATATATATATATATATATATATATATATATATATATATATATATATATATATATATATATATATATATGTGTGTGTGTAACGAAAAATACCTGCTCAATTTGGCCTATTATACAATATGGTGCAAATACTAGTCGTCTTACGCAAGTTATAATAAAGTTGACTGGTTCTCAAGTAACACACAATTACATAACGATTCTCCTCGTATCCTACGTAGTTAATGCCTTACCTCTAGCACCTCCACATTTTTCTAAAGGTTCTTTTCGCCTCCCCTTCAACCCTCACTCCCCATCTTCGCCCTTAATACTGCTGGCCCAGTGACCGAACCTTCCGGGTTGACTGCCACCACGCTGGATATGATCACTTGCCAGTCCCGTGTTTCAAAATATTTCATCTTTGTACAAAACCAACCTCTCATATTCTGTTTATTTTTTATAAATTCTTCAGTATATTTAGTTTTCCTCAATCATAAAAAGCTTAAGGAGAAAACAAGAACAAACTAAAGTCGCTAAATGATATAATACAGAGAACCAATTCTGGAGGTTGAACCTCCGGTGAGGAGCGGCAGGAAGTATGCCCTGTGGGTCAGAAGGGGTAGAGGTTCTTCTCTGACGTATACTGTTATGCTCTCCTCTGTTTTGTTTATGTTTCTTTACTCCACTCAGATACACACGCAATATTACCCGAACAACAAAACATAGAAGGGTATAAGAGGTGGGTATCATTACTGTAATATTAATGATGGTGTGAGAGGTGGATGGTAACCGGTGGAGGTTGTGGTCAGTCGGGAGGTCAGCAGGAGCCGTCGTGAGACCTCGGCTCCAACCTCCACGCCAGTAGCCAACTTACTACGGCCCTGAAAGAACGCTTCTCAAGTGAGTTTCTCCGTTTGGTTGCCTGTTATGCTGTGGGTTGTTACACCTCAGTGATGTTGCTTTTCTGAAACACATTACTCTGATGTGACCCATTTTTATTTAATCAATTTAACATTTTCAACACATGTAAATATTATTTGTCAATCATGTCATAAAATAATTATTAGTTGACCCAATCCTGTCAACAAACCCGTTCTGGTGACAACACTCTAGTAAGGTTACCAAGGTTATTTGTGCTCAAGGTCATCGTGGCCTTAGACTGTGTTTATATTAGATACACATATAATATTTTTACGCATTTCCATAGATTTGGCTGTGGAACTGTGTTAGTGATGTAGCATGATTGGCATTTTCTTCTTTGGTCCTCACATTTCGTTAAGCCCCGAGTCTCGCCAAGGACTGTCGTAGGGACATACACAACATAGCATCTACACCTCACACTCGCAGATCAAGCAAGGCAGTCAACAGAGGCGCGGGTACTGGGAGACTCCAACACTGTCAGCATCGAGTAGTGATCAACCAGGCCCGTCCTCCCTTTATATGTTTCTTGGTACTTTCTAAATTGAAGGCTGTTACAAAAGATAAATTTATAGCTTTATCACACTGCTTTTATATTTTCTTTTATTGTCGTTGAGGATATAGCTATAGTGTCTGTGGATGTTATATGATAATCAAATGTAGAGATAGACACAAACGTTAAACATTTAAAGATTCTATATGAAATATCAAAAGTAAAAGCTTTACCTTAAAATAATATCTGCTCACTGAGACATAGTGATGTGTGACTTTGCTAAGTATTCTTACAGCATTGACAAATTCTTCTGCACGTTCGAGGTCACGATCGAATCTGAATAAAATAAAATGCCAACACTGGTTCCGACCCAATCAATAATAAGTAACGGCGTTGTTGCCTTACTCTCCTTGTGTCTTATCACAACAACATGCCATTGACAGCTTGATGTCTCTTTTTAAATTAATCGTAAGAGTCTGTTGCTATATATCACCATTCACAAGTCAAATGATTGTCAATTTAAGGAGCGCTGACAGTAACCAGAAAATCGTAGCTAAAAGAAAGTGTTCACTATTGTCAAAGGCATATTTTTGTGAAATAGATTGTTAAGTGGTATTAGGGTCTTATTGAGGCAGTGACGGTTATTGAGGTTAGTTACCCGTTATTGCTGTTCGTGTTGATGCGTCTTTAACAAGCGTATGGTTGGTACTTGTGAGGGTAGTAAACTATAATAGTAGCGAGGAAACGGAGAAACGATGGGGTGTTTAGTTATATAAACGAGGTGTATCTGTTCGCGGAAAAAAATTGTAATAATGACCTTTACTTGTGATAGTTGTAGCTCATTTTAACCTCCTACGATGGTACAAATTACGCGTACAGTATCAGAGAAAAAAGTGATAGTAAGAAGAGGATCAGTGTGGGTGTATGATAATAATAGGGGATATATCACTGGAGTAAAACCATGAAAAGAAGAATACTGAGCGACAGACATAACAGGGAGAGCAGATGAGGTTTGATAAGACACTCCCATTTAACCCATCCAGCACGATGACTAACACATTGAATATGACAACACTGTACTCAAGGGACTTACGAAATCGTACTCAAAGGGTAAAGTTATCGTACTCAAGGGTTTATATCATAGTTCTGAAGGGGTTAAGTCATCTCACTGAAGGGGTTATGAATGCACGTGACTACCACAAAGTATAAGACCCTGCTAAGAGATGGGTGGGGACCTCATGAGTAAAGCTCTGGGAAAACACCCTGGAAATTGGTCACTGATATACAAGGAAAATAAATTAAGGGAATAAATTCAATTCTGAGGAAAATATTGTTTACCTTCGATAGAAATACAGTCGTTTACTGAGAAAATTAATGCTGTGCTAAGGGGGTTAAGTTGTTGGGCTAAAGAGGTTGAGTGTCGTACTCAGAGGGTCAAGTCATCGTACTCAGGGTTAAGCTTCCGTACCTAAAATGCATAAGGGGTCGACGTAGTACTTAAGATTAGAAATAATGATTATGCATTAAACTATTGTATTCATTAGGATAAATTACCGTACTCAAGGGTCACTTAGTACTCAAGACATACAATCACTGCACTGAAGACTAAGGGTACTCCAGTTGCTTTTTTTTGTCGTACTCAGGTGGATGACTATTTGTATCCAAGGAATCCATTGATTGTTCAAAGACGTCTACACATCTTATTCGAGGGAGTTAAGTTGATGCCTTCAAGTGTACAGAAAGTTGTCCAAGTGACCCTCTTAGAGTTTCATTTTATTGCAGTGATCCCAGTGTGTTCCTCATGCTGTAACCACAATGTGTTCCTCATACTACACCCGGTGTGCTCCTCATACTGTAGCCACAGTGTGTTCCTCATGCTGTAACCACAATGTGGTCCTCATGCTGTAACCACAATGTGTTCCTCATACTACACCCAGTGTGCTCCTCATACTGTAGCCACAGTGCGCCAGCCTCTCAAAACCGTTGCTTTTCCGCCTCTTCCCTGCCAAGCAAGTCATATACCTACAGGGTCCATAGAATAGTGCACAGAAGGCGACCTCATAATCTTAAGCAGTCACACCTGGGCCTCCGAGGAACAGGTTCCTGGGAGGTGACCTACATGTGGTCCTCGCGACCCGCAACACCGTTCTTCCGAGCACCTACATAACTGACCTCGTGTCTGGCAGTCCTCAATACTTTCAAAACCACCAGCAGCAGCAAGTAAGAATAACTGGGTTCACCTGAGGAGGTCACTAAGGCAAGGTTGTTAAAGATTCACATCAGCTTATTTTGCCAGAAACCTGTCACCGAAATATCGTGACTGGCTACCGTTTAAATATGTTAAAAGGTGATGCTGTGTGTCAAATAAACATCAGAAGGTGAATAGTAAAATTTTTCGTTCAGGACTCACGTGTTAATTTACAACAATGTAAACTAAGAATTTAAGAAATGTTGAGTTGTGTTCAGCTGCAATTGGAAAAAATCCGTCAATTGTGACAGACGTTTTCGGTCAGGCCGAGAAAAGGCAGAAATTTGGTTCGTAACGCATCAAATAAAATATTTTGATGAAAATCACAGACCAAAGAAATATCAGGAACGACAGCAAGAGGGACAAAGATTCTTATGCCCAACATGTGCACTCATGACAGTTATTATGAAAGTAATACTTATCTACAGTGTAGAAATATGGAAGCTGTCCACAGAGACCACGTAGGGATCCCTTTTGAGAAAACGGAGTTCTGCAGTGTAAGAGTTCTGTACGACAATGTTTCCAGTGTTATGTTGCCGGCGGCAGAGCAGGGTGGTACCAGACATGGCGTTCCGCGTTCCTCCAACGTTTTCTAGGTCACCCAGAGTCAGGACGCTGACCCCAAACGCACCAAGCCGGCCGGGGTTGGTGAAGAAGTATGAGGGGTACGGAGGGGGGGGGAGGTGTTCAAAGGATGCGTAGGAGTGACCTCCTTCCCCAGATTCCTTGTGAGAGGAAGTTCTGCCGCCGGGCATTTGGTCATCTACTTGTTCATCATTTTATTTTTAGACTGTCACTCTGTAATACAATGACTCAGTACATAAGAACATAAGAAAATAAGGAGTCTGCAATAGGCCGGTTGGCCTGTGCATGGCAGCTCCTGTCGAGAGTTACTACCACTCTCTATCATCCACGAATCTATCTAGCCTCCATTTGAAACTTTCCAGTACAGACTAGTCTGTACTCACCCCTGAAGATGTGAATTACACGAAAGCGCTTGGGAACTTCGTGTTTTCTTCTTTCCTTGTGGTTATCAGCATATATATATATATATATATATATATATATATATATATATATATATATATATATATATATATATATATATATATATATATATGTATATATATATACGCGAGTATCTAAGGGGTGCGGCCACCTCTGGCTGGTAACGTTTAGGACAGTGCTACTCAAAGTGTGGTCCGCGGACCGGTGCCGGTCCGTGAGCCATCGTCTGCCGGTACGCGGAGAGTTTTCAGAAAAGAAAGAAACAATAGTCACGTTCCACACCACGTGACACTGCCGGGACATCTGACTCGGTCTTTTTTTTTTTACATTTTCATTGTAGTTTTTTTATTTATTATGGCTATATTATTCATTACTCACTCATGTTAAAAGTCATTGCTATGCAACTAACGAATGCGATATAATGAACAGCAAAACAGCGAACTGAAATACGTATAACAACACCTTCATGATGATGTGGCGTTTGACTCTGTGGGAACCACACCTGAGGATATCAATAGGGCGCATCACCTTGTGTTGCCAGAATTGCCACGTTTCTCGGCCACCAGTTACGCCATATCCACCCAAAACATAAATCTTTTTATTTTAAGTATGGTAGTTATTTAATTTCGGATAAAATAAATGTATGCATCCCATTAAAAGAAATGGCCGATTTTTTACTATGCGTGCCAGCCGTGAAGGGTGTCACACAGCTGGCAACCCTGCTATTCCACACGTGTGGATCAGCAGTCTGTGATGTCAGGTCACAGGTCAGTGGTTAGTTACCATCAAGAAGTGGAACAGAGAGCATCATACGGGTATCTGCGTGTTTGTCATTTGGGACCCCATCCCAACCCACTGATCTGAAAATGTAAGTACTAATAATCTTAAAGGCCAGTTCACACTATTCCTGTGTAAATTTGAAAAACAAAAAAGTATTGTGGACCGGCCTTAACATTCCACCAATTGGCAACAGTCATAGTCGAAGCAGGCGAAGACCTTAATGTTGTGTCTCTGCAAAATGTCATCAAAGAACACTTGAATAATTTGGCAGATCGTTTTAAGCATTACTTTCCAGCAGAAGAAGATCCACGGAAAGGGACTGGATGGATCCGAAATCCGTTTATGCCACTGAGAGATGACTTTTTCTTAAGTGTCACTATGGAGGATAAATTGTTGGAGCTGGCTGCTGACGAAGGATTGAAGATAAGTTTCGAAACTTCAACATCACTTGCATCTTTTTGGATAAAAGTGAAAGCAGAATATCCTGAGCTTAGTGAAATTGCTCTGAAAACTCTTCTCCCCTTTCCTTCAACCTACCTCTGCGAGACTGGCTTCTCAACAATGAGTGTCATTAAGACAAAATACAGGAATTGTATGGATGTTCATTCTCCATTGCGCGTGGCACTGTCCTCAATTGAACCACGATTGGATAAGCTGACAAAGAAGAAGCAGGCTCACTCTTCACATTAGTAAAGGTTAAGGTTTTGACATGAATATTATTGTGTTAATTGTGTTATTGTGTTAATTGTTATTACTGTGTTAAGTTGTTTCCAAAATCAATATAAATTAAAAATGTGTCAACTTTTATATTCATTATATTTTTCCTGTATAAAACAATATTACTACGAATGTTCAAATAATATTTTCTCTGATCGTAAACAATTAATTGTATGGCACAAATATGGTACTGGTCCCTGGCACACTGGGAAGACTTGTTACGTCAATGATGATTGGCCTTAGAATGAATAAGACATCATGTCTTCATGTTTAGTACAGATAGTCTCAAAATGCCCCTGAAATAGGACATATCTCAAAAGATTTTCCTGGGGAGGGGGGGGACCTATAGGCCCCGGGATTGGCTCGCTTCGCTCGCCGGTCCGTGGCACATTGAAAAAAAACCATGCCGGTCCGCTACATCAGATAGTTTGAGAAGCGCTGGTTTAGGAGACCCTTCGCCTCAGAGAAGAGAACATAGGGGGTGTTCAAGGAAAATTGGAATCATTTTCCTAAAAGTCTAGGTGGATAATGTCTTCTCCTACCACCCCTATTTAGTCTTTATTTTTAATTATTTTACACCGTTTTTATTTATTCGTATTTACATACGTATTCACATCACATTTCGGAGACTCCCTCGACCTCCTCAGGTGAAGGACGATCTGTAGTCTCTGGAACCCAACTCATTCAGCTCAATGACAAAAGATGATCCTTTCAACCATCACTTCCACAAGAGATGCAAAGGCTATTATCACACTCTTAGAGCAGAAGAGAAGTATCCAGAATCCATAAATTATTTGGTGGTAAATATGCCGAATTTAACCAAAACACTGCGGTTTTATCTGTGGGTTCTTATAAGAGGCATTGATAACTTTAATAGAGAAATCATCCTGGTGATTGTACAACCAATCTTAAGAAAGTACATCTTGTCTCACATCAACCTTGATGTGACACACACACACACACACACACACACATATATATATATATATATATATATATACATACATACATACATACTGATAATCACATAGAAAAAAGAAAACACAAAATTCCCAAGTGCTCTCGTGTAATTCACATCTTCAGGGGTGAGTACAGACTGGGTAGTAGTTTATAACAAGACCAATATATACAGTAAAGGAGAGTGAGAACAAGTCCCCATGGTAATTTGAGCCGTTGTTCTAAAAATTCTCTCTCACGTGCACCGCTATGAGAAGATAGGGTCTCGCCAGTTGTTTATTTACATTTGATTGGTGTCCGGCGAAATTTACTTCGTTTCCTGCTGTCTCTCAATATGATTCATAGCAGTTCACAACAATGTCGACAGGAACTTAAAAAATCCAAAAGTACTTGAAAATCCTATCATTTACCGTCTATGCTTTCCGTTTTGGCCAATCTATGGTAGGCAGGAGGTTGAGGAGCAGCTTGGTGTGTATAGATTCAGGACTTATGTGTACAGTATATAGATTTGTGTTTATGTGTATCGTATTATGTTGTTATAATTTATCCTTTATTTTCCTCTCTACAGGATGAGGTTACTATGGTGGGTCCTGCTTGCGGACTCGTGATGGCAGCAGCGGGCAAGCCGAGCAAAGGAAGTGACCACCACCATCACCGCCCTACACCTCACTGCCCCACTTACAACAATCCTTACGCTCACAAAAAATAAATAAATAAAATAATGTTAATATTACTAATAATAACAAAATAAATAAATTAAACCTCACTAAACTAGTTCAATCAATAAATCAACGCAATAATCATTATTCAACATAACAAGCAAACCAAATTAAAGTGTTGTTAGGTTAGTGTGATTATTATCGTAGTTACTGTATTCTGCTACTTAAAGTAAAACGTGATTGTAGAAATCCAGACACACGCAGCTGACCCAAAAGTGATGGTGCATTTGATAACCCTGCGACCTACTGACCTTCACAAATAAAACCTAGCACAGTTTCCAGAAGTCTCATAAGGTATATAACGACAGTATAGAAAATATGTTGATGAATATCAATATTACTAGTAACGAGCATGCTTAAAGTAATTAACAAACTGAAGCCTCAAATTGCCTGGTCCAGACGAGGTATATGCTAGAATATTAAAAGAATGTAGAGATGAGTTGAGTAATCTATTAGCAGTTTTATTAATAAGTCATTAGAATCGGCCTAGTGCCAGAAGCTTGGAACTTGCAAATGTAGTTCCGATTTTCAAAAAGGTGATAAATCAATTGCATCAAATTACCGTCCCATTAGTCTCACGTCAATCATAGCAAGTTGTTAGAGTCAATTACTACGAAAAATCAGAAGCCAACCTTGAAACATTCAACTTAATTCATTCTTCTCAGCACGGGTTCACCCAGGACGTTCTTTGTCTCACAAATTTGCTTAGCTTTTTCTCAGAAGTATATGAAGCGGTAGATAATGATAAGTCATATGATATAATTTATTTAGCTTTCAGTAAAGCATTCGATAGAGTCCTCATGAGAGATTGATAAGGAAGGTAGAAGCACATGGAATAGGTGGATCATTATTAAAATGGATTAGGTCATTGTTAACTGGTGGAAACAAAAGAGTCAGCATAAATGGATTTAAGTCAGACTGGTGGTCAAAAGCGGTTCCCCAGGATCTGTATTAGGCCCTCTGCTGTTTGTTATATTCATTAATGATCTTGATTTAGGTATAACTAGTAGGATTAGTAAATTTGCAGATGATACCAAAATGGGGAGAGGATAAATTCAGACAGTGACTTTGAACACCTTCGAAGAGATCTAGATACCTTACATGAGTGGTCAGACTTGCAATGAATTTTAATACTGATAAAATGCAAGGTACTACAGATAGAAGACGAATACAAACGTTAAGTATAAACTAGGTAACACGGAACTAGAAAACTCAGATTGTGAAAAAGATCTAGGTGTATTTGTTAGCAACGACTTGAAACCTAGAAAAACAATGTATTAGCGTTCGCAACAAAGGCAAACAGGACTTGGGTTCATATTCACAGAACTGCTGACGTTATCTTGAAACTTTACCTAGCATTAGTGAGGCCAACATGGATTATGCGGTTCAATTTGGTGTCCTTATTATAGAATGGACATAGACTTTTGAGAGAGCAAAGAAGAATGACAAAATGATCCATAATATTAGAAACCTTCCATATGAAGAAAGACTGAAAAGCTTAGGCTTGCATTCATTAGAGAGGCGTAGAGTTAGGGAGATATGATAGAGGTGTTCATGGGTAAGGGGATTAACAAGGGTAAAATGGAAGATGCTGAAGCTCAGTAATAACGAAATAACTAGAACAAATGGCTAAATTAGATAAATCCGATTCAGAAAGGATATAGGCAAGCACTGGTTTGGTAATAGAGTTGTGGATATGTGGAATAGGCTACCGAGTGCTATAGTAGGATCAGACGCTAGGGAGCTTCAAGACGAAGTTGATAGGCACATGAAGTGCTGGGGTGGGTGAAAGGACCTGCCCTGTATGGGCCAGTCCCTCCTGCAGTATCCCACTCTTTTATGTTCTTATGTTCTAAACTCATGTGTTGTATGAGGTAGATCTCATTGGGATTATCCCTATACCAAGTTTAAAAGGCGATTATTTCTATTGTGCTAAAAGTGGATAATCGAACACTGTCATCGACCCATTTACAGACTACCAACATATAACGATTAGTATTAAAGCGAGGTTCGTGATTTATGCTCATGATTTAAATTTTATTTTAGAAGTTTATGAGAAAAAGATTCAAAAGTAAATAAGTTCATTTTCAATTCTAGTCGTTAACCACATACGTATCATATTGAACAGGCTCAGTTTGTTTAACTTCCATTGAACGAGTGATAACTCAGGTAAGATCTGATGATTCACGTGTGTTAACCACCAGACGCGGCAGTGATTTGAGTATGCAAATACTTAGAGAGAAAATACAACACGGATAATTTCCATTGTTCTCATCACCTTTCTTCACATAAACAAACGGGTCTAGGGAGTTGTCTGGCCGGGCTGGTAGTGAGATGAGGAAGAGACAGAAATATAGTGTCACACTCAGACCACTGACACACAATAAATATTGCCTTAACTGTTAACACGCTAAACAAAGCAAAAATATACTGCCGGTAGCCTAATAACATAAATCCAAGATGATTAAAGAGCACACCAAAATAAATAACACTACAAAGCTGACCTGTACTGACCATGAGCTAATACTGCTACTAACACACCACCTATAATCTAAAACGGGTTACATCAAACTCTTCCAAAATTTTCAACTGTGAGATTTTGGAGACTAATCTCAGCCACTAATGCCAGTAAAGGCGATGCTGTTGGTGGTTCGTGTCACTCTCCTGGCAACACTGCATAGCCCGGCCTGGTATCACTGCTGATTGGGGGTGACCACTGACAGTCAATAATATATATATATATATATATATATATATATATATATATATATATATATATATATATATATATATATATATATATATATATATATATATATATATATATATATATATATATATATATATATATATATATATATAAGTAAATCACTGTAGGTGCGGTGATTTATATGATAATCATATGAAGAAAACACAGCTCAGCGTTGTAAATCACATCTTCAGGTACAGACTACCCCTGAAGATGAATTACACGAAAGCGTTATGGGAACTTGTGTTTTTCTCCTATATATATATATATATATATATATATATATATATATATATATATATATATATATATATATATATATATATATATATATATATATATATATATCAGAGAGTAGCGTTTTACCAAATCCGGCTTCGAAACATGAGGTTCCATATATATTTCATTAGCCCATAAAGCACGGGATTTCTACATATAATCAAAAACCTCCCCCCGCCAGGACTCGAACCCGGATTTGGTAAAACGCTACTTTCTGATCACTTAAGTGGCACAGGCAATTCCCTGGGTGGTTCACGGCGCCATAAGCTCGATGAACAGGCCTTGTGTGAAATATAACAAAGTCTAGGATTGCTTTTAGTGTCCTAGTGGTGTAAGAGGTAACGTTCCCGGCACACACATAAGATTGTGGGTTTGAGTCCTCGAGGGGTGAGGTTGTTGATTATATGTAGAAGTCCGCGCTTTATGCTAATGAAAATATATATATATATATATATATATATATATATATATATATATATATATATATATATATATATATATATATATATATATATATTGGGTAGTGATTATATTGTGGTGTTGTGATGTTTGAACTGTCCACCAGGCAGATTGATGCCCCGGAGAGTGACTAAATTTTTTTTTTTACAGGGATTAGCCCACATCAGGACCTGGGGGCAAAAATATAATAATAAATAATAGTAATAATATATTATTATTATTATTATAATTACAACAATTAATAAAATTAATACAAATAAACAATAAAATAATAATAAAAAAATAATAATAATATTAATAATAATAATAACAATAAATAAATACAAAAACGAAAATTAATCAAGAGTGAGAAACGATATATTATGTATGTTGTGTTGTCAAAGTAAGACCCTGCAATTGGTGTAAATGAGGCAGAAAGTCAGATCAGCAACCTGGGACTTGGTCAGAATTTCGTGATGCCATTGGCGGCAGGGTCTACCATTAGACAACACATTATGCTTCCAACATCTTCCCAGGCAGTAGCACCTCCCTGTTTGGTAGCTGCTTTCTACCTACTACTTTCACCTCATTTCTTACTCCAATGAAATTTGTCCAGACTTATTTAAAAACTTTTTACAATTGCATTACTTATACCCTTTCAGCTGTATACGTTAAGCTTCTTTGTTTAAAACTACTGTGCATCTGACAATAGTCGATTTACCTTCTCTTAGTTCTACATTAGTCAAAAGGAAGCATGGGTAATAGTGGCTTGTTATCTTCTAGCCAACTATTGAAAATCACTGGATCAACTTTGACACAAAACTTGAATCAAATCACAGGAACCTGCAACCACAATAAACCAACACTCACAATAAAACACATACTGTACTGTCCACACACACCTACACTCACAATAACACACCTACACTCACACAACACACCTACACTCACAATAACACACCTACACCACAATAACACACCTACACTCACAACAACACATCTACATTCACAATAACACACCTACACTCACAACAACACACCCACACTCACAAACACACCTACACTCACAACACACACCTACACTCACAATAACATACTTACACTCACACAACACACCTACACTCACAAAACATACATTCACTCACACACACACCTACACCTCACAACAACACACCTACACTTACAACAACACACCTACACTCACACAACACCTACACTCACAATAACACACCTACACCACAACAACACACCTACACTCACAATAACACACCTACACTCACACACACACCTACACTCACAACAACACACCTACACTCACAACAACACACCTACACTACACACAACATACCTACACCTCACAATAACACACCTACACCACAACAACAAAACCCACACTCACACACACACCTACACTCACAACAACACACCTACACCACACAACACACCTACACTCACAACAACACACCTACACTCACAACAACACACCTACACTCAACAACATACCTACACTCACACAACACACCTACACTCACACAACACACCTACACTCACAATAACACACCTACACCACAACAACACACCTACACTCACTATACCGCCCTTCAGGATTTATTGAACAGTCTCCAAACTGGGCCACCAACAACCATGTCACCATCAACCATACCAAGACAATGGTTATGCACATCAACCTCTCCTCCGACATTGTCCCACCTCCTTCCATTACCCTAGGTCCGAACACACACTCCAGGTTGTAGATTCCACAAGCTCCTCGGCGTCACCATAACAAACTAAATTGAAACCCACGTCAGTGAAGTTGTCAACCTCCAGTTTCCGTCTCCACCTCCTCCGCCGACTCAAGTCCTCGGAGTTCCTGCACCCGAGCTCCTCAGTGTCTACAACAACATTCATACTTCCCAAGCTCACCTATGCCTCCCCCACCTGGTCTTCCTCCCTAAATGCCACACAACGTAAACACCTAGAAAGTGCAAAAGAGGGCATGCAAGATTATTCTTCTCCCTTCCTACTCCACATATCAAGAAGCGCCCAACACACTGACCTTTCGACTCTCACTGACCATCACCACGACCTCATCTGCAAATTTGGTAAGAAGCTTCTACACCATCCCCGACACCGGCCCCTACTACCACCTGAGATCCCCTGTCCGAGAATTGCTGTTCGACACCACAACCGCATCCAGCCCATACGTGCACGAACTGATCGCTATAAGAACAGCCCAGTCCCAACCATTGTAAAAAATTATCAATAACATGTAATAAATCAGTGTATTCACCGTAAACACTGCTCCTACACTGTCACTATGTTGAAATGAACTGTATTTTGAGCTGATCCCCATCTAAGTTACTATATGTCTTATTTGTGTCACTTATGTCACTTGTATATTATTTGTAATTGCAACCCATTCCCCAAATATGTAACTGTATATTCAGCCTTCTTGCCAAGCTCTTTCAATAAACCGTATTATTATTATTATTATTATTATTATACAACACACCTACACTCACAACAACACACCTACACTCACAACAACAACACCTACACTCACACACAACACACCCACACTCAATAACACACCTACACTCACACAATAACACACCCACACTCACAATAACATACCTACACTCACAATAACACACCCACACTCACAACAACACACCTACACTCACACAACACACCCACTCACAACAACACACCTACACCCACAACAACACACACCTACACCACACACACACCCACACTCACAATAACACACCCACACTCACAACAACACACCCACACTCCCAATAACACACCCACACTCACAACAACACACCTACACCTCACAACAACACACCTACACCTCACACAATAACACACCCACACCACAATAACACACCTACACCACAACAACACACCCACACTCACACAACACACCCACACTCACAACAACACACCCACACCACACAACACACCTACACCTCACACACAACACACCTACACACAATAACACACCTACACTCACAACAACACACCTACACTCACAACAACACACCTACACTCACATAACACACCTACACTCACATCACACCTACACTCACACAACACACTACACTCACAATAACACACCTACACTCACACAACACACCTACACTCACACAACACACCTACACTCACAATAACACACCTACACTCACATAACACACCTACACTCACACAACACACCCACACTCACTAACACACCTACACTCACACAACACACAACTCAATAACACACCCACACCCACAACACACCTACCTCACACAACACACCACACTCACAATAACACACCTACACTCACAGTAACACACCCACACTCACAATAACACACCCACACTCACACACACCTACACTCACCAACAACACACCCACACTCACACAACACACCTACACTCACACACCTACACTCACACAACACACCTACACTCAATAACACACTACACCAATAACACACCTACACTCACACAACACACCCACACTCACACACACCCACACCTCACAATAACACACCTACACTCACAATAACACACCTACACTCACAATAACACACCTACACTCACACAACACACACTACACCACAATAACAACCTACACTCACACAACACACCCACACTCACAATAACACACCCACACCACACAACACACACACACACTCACAATAACACACCTACACTCACACAACACACCTACACTCACACAACACACCTACACCTACAACACACCTACACTCACACAACACACCTACACTCCACAATAACACACCTACACTCACACAACACACCTACACTCACACAACACACCTACACTCACAATAACACACATACACTCAACAACACACCACACTCACACAAACACACCCACACCACACACACACCTACACTCACAATAACACACCTACACTCCACAATAACACACCTACCACACAACACACATACACTCACAACACACACTACACTCACAATAACACACCTACACTCACACACACATACACTCACACAACACACCTACACTCACACAACACACCCACACCTCACACAACACACCTACACTCACAATAACACACCCACACTCACACAACACACTACACCACAATAACACACTTACACTCACAACACACACTCACAATAGCACTCCGTACCGACATACCAATACCTACTACTCAACATAGACTAACACAACAATCTCCTTTTGTACCTTTTACGGAATATAGACATACACAGCAACAGCAGGTCTCTGTAACACAGAACACAGCAACAGGTACAACACACTGGCATGGCTCAACACCTACGGTTAGCACTACTAAAGTTTTGATTTTCAGGGCGTAGCTCCAGCAAATCCACAGTGATACACCTGGTGTCAAGCCCCTTCCGACAGGTGCAGAGTCATCAGGCACATCAGAGAGCGCCTTGGTACGACCTCTTCCTCCTCCTCCCTCCCTCCCTCCCCGTGGCTGCCTGCATGTGCATGCCCCCTCGCCCGTTCCTTCCCTCGTTACCCACCCTAACCCTTCATTCATTCCATACCTCCACATCCCTTTCCCTCCTCACACTCTCTCCATCCCCATCTCCTCCCTTCAAAGTCACCTTTTCCTCCATCCTCGCACACTCTCTCCATCCTCATCACCTTCCTCCAATGTCCTCCTCACCATTTCTCTCTCCCGCACCGCTTGGCTTCCTCTGCTTTCTAGACTACCCGAGTTTCTGGCGAAAACGAACACTAATAACACTTTAGAAGTTCTTTTCTTCGGGTTTCTGTTGGTGTAGACCATCTGCTCTCCAAACTTATTCTACTTGGTAACCAGAGCAGAAATAAGCTTTGTGAGTGACGCTGCATGTCTTTACTTTACTCACAAAAACACAATTTTAGTATAAGTGACGTAGTACGTAATGAACTACAGTACGCTAGCTGACGACCTCACACACACACACACACACACACACACCAAAATGCCACCCCGAAGACCGTGTCTTGAAGTGCTCACCAAAAAGAAAACATGAAAACGACCACTTTACGTATGATTTAATTTCTGTTGACTGAAGGTAAACGCTCGTCAATGTATTGGTAAACCTCTTCAAAGGTTGTAAATATATGACTTCAACAAGGACCAGTTTATCACTTCAGCAGACTGTCCCGTTTACCTTGTAATAGTCTCCCCTGACCACAAACTACAACATATGGACACGAACTCTATTACCTCATCTTAATATTCTGGTTATTCTCAAGCTTGCATAATACCTAACCATCTTTGATAACATAATCCTCAAACACAATACAAAAACACGAATGACTACTACCTGTATATTGAGTAGGGAAACGTATAGTATATCGAGATTCAGTTGATAATTATGAATAACATGGAACAGAAGGTTAAGTACACTAGTCCAAGAGGATGACCAAATTGTCTTACCTCTATGTACACCTGGCGTGATACAGAGGTCCTGGCCGAGCTGGCGTCCATGGCGGTGGCTGCATCTGAAACCGATTCCAGAGACCCGTCTGTGAAGCCCTCAGAAGAGGCCTCTCAGGAGTCCTCGATGCCGTGGAAGCTGTGATAGCCTCCATAAAGCCAGTGAGTATACTGTCACACCATCATCATCACCCCTTGAGAAACACACCGTCACCACCACCTCCTTGAGAAACAACCATCATCATCACCACCTCCTTGAGAAACACACCATCATCATCACCACTCTTGAGAAACACACCATCATTATCACCTCATTGAGAAACACACCGTCACCACTACCTCCTTGAGAAACACACCGTCACCACCTCCTTGAGAAACACACCGTCACCACCACCTCCTTGAGAAACACACCATCATCATCACCACCTCCTTGAGAAATACACCGTCACCACCACCTCCTACAGTCCTCTACAGCCGCGATAATTCTCTATTTACTTTAAATAACAAATTGCAGCCATTTCCATTCACCCAAGTCGAAGTCTTTTATTCAAGAAATAACCAGACGCTGAATTTTGTAACCTTGAGTTCTTTAATACGTTGACGAAAAGGTCCATGTATGACGTTGTCTTCCGGTGAGTAATTATTCTTGCAGTTTACTTTTCTCTTTTTTGTTTTTAGCAATCCGAGGCAGAGACACCAACTGGTACTGATTCTAGTAGCCAGGGCGGATACTAGTGCAGGCGCTGAAGGTGATGCCGATGGTGACAGCGAGGGTGATGCAGCTGACACAGGCAATGAAACCACGAGGAACGACCAGGCCAGCGGGACTGCGGAAGTAGGAGGGCCGAAGACCCCCAGCAGCAACACCTCCACCACTACTACTAATTCACCAATCGAAGCGGCAGTCGCTGACGAAGGTGATCAGGAGACCTCTGAAGAACCAGACACGAAGGAACCCGAGGAGAGAGTAAGGAAGAGGAAAGGGAAGGAGGAAATGGGGGGGGAAGAAGAGGTGGAATAAGAAGAGAAGAAAGGTGGTGTAAAGGAGAGTTAAGGAAAGAACGGAGAAGAAATAGATGCGTTGGAGAAAGAGGAGAGTAAGAGAGAAACAAAGAAGGATGCGGTGTTTGAGAGGAAAGTAAAGATGACCGTAAAGATTAAGATACATAGAAGATGAAGGGAGAGAACAATGGTGGGGAGGTACATAGAAGAAAAGAGAGGGTGAAACGGAGAGAGTCGGTATGCAAGAGAAGTAGGACAGGAGGGTGAAAGAAGGAGGAAGGAAGGTGGAAGAAGGAGGGCAAGAAGGAGTAACGTAGCAGGGTAGTGGAGAAGTTATAGCTGTGGACATTAGATTCTGGTCATCTGTGTTGCGGACCAAGTGTTACTTTTGTACTGCAATACAATACATCGTAATTATGTACTCAATACGTTGTTGGTTAGATTTCCTATTAAATTAAACCCACACACTTTAAATGTATTAATATAGATGTAAAACCAATGGAATAAAAAAGCGTATTACATTAAATTTCAACGAATAAACCTACATGTCTGGAAATGAAACTTATTGCCATCTCCTTCACGTCACAGAGAAACCCCTGACCAAGGAGGAGCAAAAGGCTGAGAAATACAACGGCGTCACCGACAAGCTCGTTCACGTAGTGTCGGAGTCCCTGAAGAAGAAGTGGACTCCTGCCCGTCACCCTGACGAAGCGTGAGTCCTCCATATTAGACACTTCTACACATCTGATGTTATTTGACATTTACACTGAGAAAAGTAACCATTTTATACAGGAGTCAGATATCATTATTATTATTATAATTACTGTTATTAGCATTGTTACCACTGCAGTACTATTACCATTACCGCCATCGTCATTAATCATCATAATCATCATCATCATATTTATCACACGAGAGGCAAATACCGTACATTATCTTATCTCCCTCTCCGCCTTCATCCACTAGGGCCCGATAACTCTGGAGGAGGTCGACGTTGAAGCTGAAGCTGAACCTGAACCTGAACCTGAAGTTCACATTCCTCAACCTAATGACAAAGGAGATAAGAGGAGGAAGAACAACAACAACAGAAACAGGAATGCGAATAAAAAACTATGCAAGGATCTGAAGACGATGACGAAGTTGTAGAACACAACAATAAGAGAAAATCAACAGTGGGGAGGTAGAGAAAACTGAGAAACGAAAGAGAAAACAGAAGAACAAGAGGAAAAACAAGAACAATAACGCACAGAAGAAGGAGAAGAAGAAGGAGAAGTAGCTGATGAATCGAACGATAACAACAAGAGGAACAGGAAAAAATAAGAAGGGCAAGAAGCAGCAGAGGAAACACAACAAGAACAAGAGAAAGAAGAACAAGAAGAACAAGACAGATGAGGAGGAGATTGAGAGAAGCCAAGGCTCTGGAGGAGGACCAGGAGACTCAAGAAGAGGTAAAGGAAGCTATTACTGACGGAGGACAGACAAACGTTCTTCTGTTGTATAACTTTTATAAGGTGTTGTACAGTAGGTGAAGCGGACCTCAGTCCCAATAATACCAATCTAACCTAAACATCAAGGTTGGAGCTTATTAGGATTGAGTTCCACTAGATAGAAAGAAGTCCGTTAAAACTGGGACCTATAACGACTTGGGCCCATTAGGAAAAGGGTTTAGTTTCAGTAGTTAGGTTAGGCTGGGGGCTATCTAGGACGGGGCAAATCTAAGCAGCCAATCTTCTAGTCATGTCACTGTACGGTGTATACAAACGCCAGACGCTCTTGATTTCCTTACTGGCACTGTTATCGAAACAAAGTCAAAAATTCAGTCCGCAGTTGACGGTCAGCATTTTCCAGTAAATGCAGGAGAATGCCCCCCAACCCCACACACACATAGTGCCTCTTGATTGTGGACAGTAATTAAGAGATATTGACACGATGTTTCTTGTCTCAGGAGAGTAAGTGACAGTTTCAAACGTGAAACTTCTCTCTCATAAAAAATGTTAGCCAGTCCTTCTCAGACAATCTAAGTTGTAATAATATTAATTTCTCATTTAGCATCTTAGTCGAAATTTATTGAAAGTTATTAGATAAGTCTATATTCAATAACTAAACCAGTTGTACCTAAAACGTGAAAACTAGATGTTTATCATACAAATTTCTTTAAAGATTGTTCTTTTTTCTGACAGAGTGATGCTGAGGTCACTGCGGCGGAAGGTCGGGAAGAACCAACCCAAGAGAAATAATAAAGAGGGTAAAAAGAGGGAAGAACAGGAACAGGAAGAACAAGAATAAGGATAAGAACAACAGCAAGAAAGATAAAAGGAACAGAAACAAAAGAACAGGAAGAATAAGAATGATAACCCAAAGAGTCGCTCGGAAACGATAGAAGCAGAAGGAAGAGAAGAGTAAGTAGTCACGGCCTGTTTGTTGGCGTGTGTTGCTCTACTTCTAAACAATATATATATATATATATATATATATATATATATATATATATATATATATATATATATATATATATATATATATATATATATATATATATATATATATATATCTTGATAAAATCACACGAAAATGGAAACAACGGAGTACCTTAGCTTTCGTCTTTATTGTGGATTTATGAAATATATATATATATATATATATATATATATATATATATATATATATATATATATATATATATATATATATATATATATATATATATATATATATATATATATATATAAAATCAACGACCTCACCAGCAAGGAATCGAACCTCGACCTACTGGTGTGACTAGGGAACGCTTACCGGCTGGATTCGGTAAATGCTACTGACACCACATAAGAGGCACGGGCAGTTTCCCATTGAGGTTCACGGCGCCATCAGCTCATTGAACAGGCTTTGTGTGAAATATAACAGAGTCTAGAACTGCTTTTAGTGTCCTTGTGGCCTAGCCAAGCCTCTAGTCACACCCAGTAGGTCGAGGTTCGATTCCTTGCTGGTGAGGTCGTTGATTATATGTTCAAAGTCCGCGTGTTATATGGACTAAAAAATGAAGTATATATGTACCTCGCGTTTCATACCAGCTGGATTCGGTAAAATGCTACTGACACCACATAAAAGGCACGGGCAGTTTCCCATTGAGGTTCACGGCGCCATCAGCTCGATGAACAGGCTTTGTGTGAAATATAACAGAGTCTAGAACTGCTTTTAGTGTCCTTGTGGCCTAGCCGGTAAGTTCCCTAGTCACACCCAGTAGGTCGAGGGTTCGATTCCTTGCTGGTGAGGTCGTTGATTATATGTTCAAAGTCCGCGTGTTATATGGACTAAAAATGAAGTGTATATATATATATATATATATATATATATATATATATATATATATATATACCTGTATATATATATCTTGATAAAATCACACGGAAAAGGGAAACAACGGAGCACCTTAGCTTTCGTCTTTATTCAAGACATCTTCAGAGGCAACTGGATTACATGGACAGAGAGAGGCTTAAATATAGGTGACCTTAAAAGCATGAGGCCAGGTCATAATGATGTCATCCACTAATCCCCACACCAGTTTTAGTTTATCATTTATACAGGATTAGATTTATAAATTTCTAGGTTCTCCGTCCCTATCCCAGCGTGTGTTTGCGTGTGTACAGTTAACTGCAGAAGCGCAAAAGGTAAGGTATAAGGTATTCGTAACTAGATAATACTGCTACAGCAGTGCTTCACTGTAACTACAAAGACATGAGTAGCAGCATAACGAGTGTTGTGTCCCACAGGTCAGGGCCAATGTTGCCTACCCAGGAGGAAGTACAGGCCAGTAACGCCCGCGTCACAGGTTTCACCAAGCTGTCAAGAAACGGAGACGTCTCGGTAGACCTATCTGGCAAAAACCCAAAGGTAAGTCCTCATCCTCTTGTTGGTTCTTGTATCTCACTGGTATCAAACGGATGATGGATGAGGTCAACAATATGTCCCTCACACCCTGTTTTCTGACCATTATTCCCCACTGCTTCAACATGTGTATCTCAGTGCATCTCAGCTGAAACTCAGCCCCCTTTCCACCTCTCACAAACACGTGTACCTATGCAGCCCCTCCTGACAGCCTCTCCTTTATCTTTCTTCTTCCTTCCATCTTTCCATCAATCCACAACCACCCTCCACCCTTCATGCCTCAACCATCCCCAACACCTCCATTTTGATCCCCACCTCATTTCTGGGGTCGTGACTCATGTATCGTCTCCTGTGTACAGTTCGAGGCAAGCGTCATCGTGGGACCTCTGACCGTACAGTTGGCGAACAACAGTCGAGCCCTCACCAGGTCCGAAGTCTCAGCGAATCTGGAAGCCAAGATCAGCTTCAGAGTCAGGGAGGTGAGTAGCACCCTTTTAGCTGGAGAGATAACACTAGAATGTTACCGCGACCACCAGTGCTGGTGTTAAATTGGTGAGGGTTTGAGGCAGCGCTGTTAAAGTCAGAGGCAGGGTTTTAGGTACCAACTGTTCAACTTAAAGTCACTGGTGTAGTATAAGTCAATGTTAGAGCTTAAGTTAATTTAGAAATCACAATATACTGCAAGTTGGAGTCAGAGTCAAACGTGGAGTCAGATTCAATCAATGTTAAAATTCAGGTCAAATTCGGATCCAAAGTTAAAGTCAGTCAGGTTAAGTTATTTTCAGTTTGAGAGTAAATTTGACGGATAAAATCAGTGTTAAAAAACAAGGTCAGATTTACAATTAAGCCAAATTAATTTTTCTGTTGTTATAATACAATGTGTGTGTGTGTGTGTGTTCACAGTGTGGTGTAATGCGTCTAATGAGGCAGCATTATGTTAGTGTTAAGGTGCAAGCACTGCTTGCTTCCTCTCGCTTTCAGCTATCGCCGCTGGCTAGACCCCGTGGCGAACAGGGAAGCAACTTGCATAAGCTTCCCTGCCAGTAAACAGCCTGTTCACCATCAATACTTCTGCTGTGCCTCCTCGTGGCAACACACGGTAACTGGGTGCCTCGTGGGCCCAGGCTAGACCAGCAGGGGATCTCGAGCAGCAGTGGGCCCCAGAGAGACGGTAAAGGCCCACTGGCATGTGGACACGTATTGGCGACTACCAACCACTGCCCTGCTGCCTTGTGGATTAACCTGGGAGGTACAAGACTACTGTAGCAAACCACAAGCGAAAGATCGGCGGTGGAGCCCCGCAACAGGCAGACATGATTACAGAGCTCCAACAAGACCCCAACGGTGGTGTAGGCGGAAGAGGTGACCAACATAGGAACCCAACGACGACACCGGCAAATGAAGGCAATGCGTGATGGACAGGCTATTAAGGCAAAGCCCAACAAACTGGGCTATAGGCAGTCTCTGCAACTCTTTCCCTTTCAGTCGTTGCAACTGCTTGCACCACTGGATCAGGAAAATGGAGAACCAAGATGTGGTTGCAGCCTGCGCTACCATCTCACCACATAAATCAACTCACGCGCAGCCAGCATCCAGCTCACCATACTTCTCACCAACATCAAAATTCTTATACCCCATAAGTCCTATGGCGACAGACGAATGGCGACGGGAGAGGCAGAGATGACTGCCAGGAGTCTCTAGTCACAACTCTGCACATGGGCGGCACAGAGAAAATGGTCGTTTATGCACTGGGATCTGGCCAGCAGTGCAATCCGGTCCTGTCTGTGCGACTAAGCAGCCCTTTCGAGGAGCCACTCTGCTCATCCCACATGGGGAGGGTGCTAGAAAAGGTGTCCTAAACATAGCCTGCCTAAAGAACTACCCTGACTGGGAAACCGCACCAGTAAGATCATCCTTATGCGGTCGAAAACACAATCATAATCACAGATCAAAGCAAAAACAAACTAAACACCCTCTTATGGACGCTAGACGAATGTCAGGACTTCTGGATACTGGCACAAATGAGTGTCCCAAAAGAAGAACCGCCTTGTGGTAAAAGAGCTGTCTAGGTATAACATCGACATAGCAGCCATTAGTGAGTTCTGGTTCCGAGACGAGGGTCGACTCACAGAACGGGGTCTGGCTATACCTTCTTCTGGAAGGGTAAGCATGCAGCGGAGAGAAACCACATTTACGGAATTGGCTTTGCCATTCGCCAATCCATCCTACATAGGCTAACTGAAATGCCTGTGGATCGACAACCGCGTAATGACGCTCCGAGTCCCACTGAATTACTCATGTCATGCCTTCTTCATCGGTGCATACGCCCCAACACTGGTTGCAGAGGATGACATCAAGGAGACCTTTATGCTGACCTTAACAGAGTGCTAACCACTATCCCCAGAGAAGATAAGGTTGTGCTCCTAGGTGACTTCAATGCCACAGTTGGCAGAGATGCTGACATAAGGCAGGGAATCATTAGAAACGGAGTTGGCAATTGTAATGCCAATGGCCAACTCCTCCCCATCAAGTATGCTACACACAACCTCACTATCACCAACACTTTGTTTAGGCAGGCTGACAAGTTCAGGGTTCTTGGCAACACCCACAATCAAAACATTGGCATCTCATTGACTACATCATTGTCAAAGAAAGAGATCGCTGAGATGTCCTCATCACCTCGAGCCATGCGTCTCAGACCACTGTGACTTAGATCATCGGTTCAGCAGAGCCAAACTCTCTTCACGTCGCCCCAAAACGGCAAAGGCAACAAACCTCCAGAAGAGGCTTAACACTATGTCTGAGGATCCAGAGGTAGCACATGCTTTCGAGAGCAGTTAAAAATTGGGCTGATAAACAACCCAACAACAAATAACCAAAACCCCTGCCGAATGGGGACGCATCAAGGCTGTCATTGCAAAAACCTGCAACGAGACCCTCGGCTTGATCAAAGAAATCACCAGGATTGGTTTGATGGAAACGACCTGGAAAACAACGTGTTCGTCGGTGATAAACGTGCTGCCTTAACTGACTGACAGAATAACCCTAATCTCAAATGAAAGGTGATACCTTCCACAAGCAGAAAGCGACGGCCCAGTGCAAACTTCGCAATCTAAAGAGCGAATGGTTGAAAAATAAAGCATGTGAAATGCAAACATTTGCAGATCAGTTCCTCTAAAACAATATAAGGCCCAACTACTCATGGTGTAGCCCCTCCACTCACCCAATGGTAAATCCCTAATTAAAGACAAAGAAGGCATCCTTCAGCACTGGAAGGAGCACTCCCATTTGCTGCTCAACCGAAACACCGATGTGGATGTCCTGACTACCCAGCAGGTCCCTCAGCATCCAGAGCTGACCCATCTCAGCTGTCTACATCCCTGGACGAGGTAGCTACTGCCATCAAGCAGATGAAAAATAACAAAGCCACAGGGCCTGGTGGAATCCCAGCTAAGGTGTATAAACACGGGACGTCTGCTTATCAGCCACCTCCACTCACCCTGGAGAATATATGGGAGAGAAATCCTCAAGCTCTTTTAAAATGCCACGATCATCAATATTTATAAGAATAAGAGAGACCGGTCAGACTGTGGCACCACGAGGATCTCACTGCTGTCTGTAACTGGCAAGATTATCAGCCAGTATTCCTAAACAGACTTCTTCCTGAGGTGGAAAATTTCCTCCAAAATCTCAATGTGTCTTTAGACCATTACTTGCACCACTGACATGATCTTTGCCCGCCAGATACAGGAAAAGTGCAGGAACAGCACTGTGACTTGTGCATGGCCTTCATTGACCTACTAAGAAACTCGACTCTGTCAACAGGGATTAACAGGGAAGCCTTTTGGCGGACCCTCAGTCGTTTGCTGCCCACAAAATTAATTGTTATTGTGAGGCAACACCACGATTGCATGAATGCCAGTGTCTGTGGCACCCAGTCTGTTCTTTTTCACCCAGACGGGGTAAAACAAAAAGTTGAGCCAGTGCCAATTTAGCCGGCGGTGGACACCCATTACCAGATGATGGGACTATTCAACATAAGATGACTCCAAGCAGGAACAAAGGTATCAGGAACTTCCATCACTGAACTTCAATATGTAAAAGACCTCACGCTCATCACTCACTCTGAACACGACCTACAGTAGATCCTGAACATCTCGCATACGTATGGACACTTCAGCCTTGAGTTGAATGTATGTAAGACTCATATTCTCTTTCAGCTCTCCCCCTCGTTCAGCCACACCTCCACCATCCATCCAGCTTAACGGTACTACCCTCTCTATGCTTTCAGTATCCCCACCTCACCCTGCAGACATCAATGAAGAGATTCAACATCGGATCAGATGTGCATCTCAAGCCTTTGAGACTCAACGTGTCTTCAGCTGGATGAAGCTGAAACTTCTCTAAAAGTTGCATTATATCGAGCAGTGGTCCTCCCCACCCTGCTATATGGCAGCGAGACATGGGTCACATATAGGAGGCACCTCAAGGCACTTGAAAACTTTCACCAATGTAGTCTACGTTCCATCCTCCGAGCTTGCTGGGAAGACAAGAGAACAAATGCTAGTATTCTTTGACACAACTGTAGGAGCATAAACCATTATTGATGAACACTACTTTGGACTGGCCACGTTACCTGCATGAACGACAGTAGACTGCCAAAGCAGTTACTTTATAGTCACCTAACAAATGGTAAACATAACGTGACAGACAACGGAAAAATACACCATAAGGAGTCTTAAGACAAACCTGAAGACGTGCCAAATCGACCCCCCACCTGGGACATGATCACTTCACCGTAACGCTTGAGAGCACCACACGAGAAGGTGTCAATATTTTTATTAGCCTGACTGCATACCGAAAATGCCAGCACCGGAAAGTCACTGCCGCCGCCCTCCCACAAAATCTGTGGACAGCCCGTGGATCCCGAATCAGCCTCCTTAGTCACCTCAGAGCTCACTAACGATAGTGATATCTTAATAACTCCTATCATTGTATCATAGCTGGATGATCGTAATACTCGATTCGAGTAACAGAAAAGTGGTAGCGGGACCCCGTTGCAATGGCAATGTATGCAATTGGCCTATCAGTGCTCCAACAAGAAATAAAATTTGAAACAACTGGGTTCAAACAAGTGGCATATGCTGATGACCTTACAGGAGCAGGAAAAGTGGAGTGCATCAAAAGTGGTGGGACCTGGTAACATCGCGGAGGTCCACAAATAGGGTACCACCAAACGCTAGCAAGTCCTTCCTCATCGTGAAGCCAGAACATTATGAACGGGCTTTGGAGGTTTTGGCGGAAGTGAGGTCAAAATAACTAAGGACGGCCAAATACATCTAGGCGCAGTATTGGCACTCACGGACTTCAAGACCGAGATCGTAGCGGAAATGTGAATGAGTGGGTTAGCGAAATCAAGCTCTATCTGAGATTGCTAACACAGAGCCACATGCGGCCTTTGCAGCATTCACCCATGGAGTCAAGCATCGCTGGAACTACCTGATGCGTACCATCCCTGAGTCGGACCCTCCTCCACCCTCTGGAAAAGCTATCAGTGTCAAGTTCATTCCCAAACTAGTGAAACACCTGACTTAACCCCAGCAGAAAGAACACTTCTTGCACTTCCACCAAGACTGGGAGGGATGGGACTAACTAATCAGGAGATTGCTGACACTGAACATCAAAATTCACTTAAGCTCACGTCAGCCCTCACTGACCACATAGCCACAGAATGCAACAGGGAAGTGGACACCAGCGAAGTAAATAAGATCCGTAGGTCCATTACAACAGATCGGCAGCACTGCAAATGACATGTTGCAGCAACTATTGCTGCAGGTTCCAAAATTTGACAAAAAGTAGCTTTAGCGCAGAGGAGGTGGGCCTCGAACTGGCTAACTACGTTACCGATAAGGGCAAATGGTTTCAGCACTAACAAACAAGAATTTACAGATGCCATTGCTCTTAGGTAGGGTTGGCCAGTAGATGGTTTGCCCTCCCAATGCGTGTGTGGCTCTTCCTATGATGGCGATCACGCCATGGTCTGCAGAAGGGGGCTTCATATGCATGAGGCATGACGAGTAGGGATCTCACAGCAAATATGTTGGAAGGAAATCTGCGGGACGTCATGGTAGAACCGACCCTCCTTCCACTGGATGGCGAATCTTCCAACACAGGACTTCAAACACATCTAACGAAGCCCGTGTGGACGTCAGTGCTCGAGGATTCTGGCCGATGGGATGAGCGCGCTTTCTTGACATCGCACATAGGAGGAACGAGAACGAAAAGAGAAGGGCATATGGGGAGAGAATTCAAAATGTTGATCAAGGCAGCTTCACTCCTCTAGTGTTCACAACCTCTGGTGGGATGGGCCCAAGTGCAAGATGTTTTTACGCCAGACTCGCGGAGTTGATCTCCGAACAAGCAGCAGCCCAGAAGTTATGTTACAGCCTGGATGAGATGTCGACTGTCCTTCTCTCCTTCGGTCGCTTTGCTCTGCCTCAGAACGGGAGCTTCTGCCCCTACTCAGACAACTGCTGCAGATATTGACTATGAGGCTACAGTCACTGAATGCCGCATAGATCTGCGGCTCAACTAATTTCACAGATAGGATAGCTACTTATGCATTAGGATATTTAATATTAAGTAATAAATGGTGGCAGATATGGCTATTGGAGGCTGGAGGCCATTTATTTTTATTAAGTAGTAGTCGTAGTAGTAGTAATAGTAGTCAGAGTAGTAGTTGTTGTGTGTGTGTGTGTGTGCGCTCATGTGCAGGATTAGTAATTACGGATGAGACACCCTAATGCATGATAAGGAATTTTACAGCGTATGTAACTTGACGTCCAAACATACTCTAATAACCTCCTCTTCCAGACTCGTGGCCGTGAGAAGCTGAAGCTGATCAGCCTAGACATGACCAATGACCCGAGTGAGGTCAACGTGCTCCACTCTGGCCTGGAGTTGGAGCCTCAGCTGGTTACTAGTCCGGGAGCAGGTCAGTGTTCACAACCACCCGATGGTTGTTGTGACTAGTGATATCTCCTGTCTTTTGGACCCGAATTCAGAACAGTGATTTGAAACCGCATGAAGGTTTAAACCAAGGATCGGCGATGATTGAAGATTGTTGGCATTCAGAACGCTGGCTTGAGCTAACACAAAGATCGGAATTGTCGAACCTCGCGTTAATCCAGCCTGGAGGCAGTTAGCAGTTGATCTTTCAGCAAGTCAACATGAATTTTGACAGAGCGCGGTTTTCGGCGATATTATCAAATTGGAAATTTTGTAGAGAAGACTGGTAGAGAGGCAGAGTCCTATCAATTTTTATGATGACACGCAATTTAAACAACGATATAGGTTCAGCAAGGAGATACTTTCCGTGATATGGAGCATCTACTTGACAGACCTGTTGGCTATGGTTCACCTCTACCTTCCATTCATCAGCTGATGATTGCTTTGAGATTCTTCGCAAAGAATAGTTTCGAATAAGAAAGATTCTGGTTACTGAACGAGTTATGGTAATGCGCTACAACACTTTCGTGTTTAGGGTCCATGAAGATCAAGCAGGTAATGTAAAGAACGCTGACGCTTCTTTATTTTGAGTGTTTTCTTTGAAAAACTAGTTTGATCTATTTTCAATATAATTGAATCAATGCTGAGTGCATTTTGATTTTAATGTATATAACAAGAAAGTCTTTTCTTAACATTACTAATCAGGGGATTGTGGGTTAAAAGAACAGAAAGAACCTAACCTAACTGAACCTAACCAGGTTACTACGCCCTGCATTGATTCATCTTGTTTTGGTTATGAATATTGACACCTGTCCCGGATTATATCTACAATTTGAATGTAATTGTTCTTCCTCTATGAATTTCTTTGCATATAAAAACACAGCCACGTTCTAACACAGTACCATAAATCATTATAATTTGATCATAATTTGATTGTAGTTATAGTAATAAAAGTAACTTATGATGTACAGGAGAGAGTTCTCCACCTCCGTAAAAAATTCGTCGAGTCATAGTTGCCGCCATAATCTTGTAAACATTACTCTCGATGGTGACTGGCTTTCGTAATGGTGTAAGATGAAACGTGATTGGCTGGAATTTCAGTGTTCGAATCCTTGCGTGGAATTGAAGAAAATGCAACAGATTACCCGATCCGGGATTCAAGTCGATGTTCTGAATATGGGTAATCCACTGCAGGAAATCTCTGCCCCAGGAATCCTGATTCGCACGCCTGAGCCGAGCTCAAATCGGGCTCAAACTACCGTTCTGAATTCGGGCCTTGGCGACTTGCTTATAATTATCTCTTGGCTAGTGGCTAGTACTGTCCCTGGCTAGTGGCAGTACTGTCCCCTAGCTAGTCGCTAGTACTGTTTCCTGGCTAGTGGCTAGTACTGTCTTTGGCTAGTGATATTGCTTGGCTAGTAATGTCTTTTAGGTCAAGCTTCTTTCTTCGTTAAAGCTCTCGAACGAGCCGATTCTCAGCTAGTTGTGTGCAAAGTTAAGCCGTCAACGCCTACTAATTTGCCTCATGGATGGTGATCACTGAAAAATACAGCTTGTGTGTTTTTGACATTTTGAGATATAAACATGCAACTAGGATTTTAAATTTAGCATTCATGGGAAAATGCACCCAAAAGAGTAGTGTAATCCCACTATACTTCATTTTCTAACTAGGTTAACTTGTGGGGTTTTGAGATATTAGTTCACACTCAGGATGGGTTGGAGAAAGAAACTCACAATGTGCTCTGTGTATACATACTGTATTGGATGTACAATGCTTGGTGCTGGGGAGTGGCAGCGTGGTTACAGGCGTGGAGTACAGTAGAGAGCTGGTTGGGAGGGTGCTCAGAGGAGGAACCGCAGCTTGTGGGGCGCCATAGTCGCCGGCGAGAGCGAGAACCACCAGGCAGGAGCAGAGGATGTGTTGCTTGCTGGTGGCTGTAGGTAGAAGAAGGCAGGTCACGGCGGGGTGAGGTCTTATATAGCGGGGGTAGGCGTGGTTTGATAGTTGACCTCCGCTTGTTAGGCGGACGCAGTTGCCGACCTAGACCACTAGGGGAAGCTGGAATTCGAAGGGTCGGCTAGTCAGTGACAAACGGCAGTTGAAGTTGTAGGAGAGATATCCACTACAGACTCAGAGATTATGCACCTAGGCTCTGGTCTAGAGCTTTCGGGACGACTTTACCTAAGTGTGAATGATTATGTTAGGGTTCGTTGTATATACAGAATTTTTCTGGATAGTATTAAATTACAGTATTGTGAATAGGGATCCGAGTCTATTTTCTAACATGGCAACCGAGATGGTAATGGCGGAGGAGACGGTTAACACCAGAATCAGTGGAAAAAAAATGCACGAAATATAAACACTGTTTTTGGTGTTATCCGTCTCCTCCACTATTACCCCAGAATTTCTGGCGTATCAACAACTATCATGAACCTAGAGATGTGAATCTAAACTCACAGACCTACGGGTTATGGTTGTTTAACTGTTGAGTTCCGAACACAAATACAGATTTCTTTCTCAGTAGCTCATCATCACCAAGCATATGGAATAAGACAGTAGTAGGACAGACTCTCATGTAACGTAGCTTCTACTTTTTTCAGTTCAGTTGCCTGTTTCTTGCAAGAACATTATCTAATTGCTATATCCTTTACTTCACAATTCATGAAATGACAGAGAAACATTTCCCTCTTTGCTCGATCTTCGCTCATCAATTTCACTGTTTCAGATGACTTGGTATTGCTCACGTCCTGAGCTTGGTACTTATGAGCTATAGGTAATCAGTCATCCGGTTCATCCATAGAACAATCTATCTCTCTTGCCAAATTCAATTTTAGTATTTCCACAGCACATAATCAATACAAAGCGCTCAGAGTTCCTTCTCTCCGTTTAACACTCTTGACATCACAAGCCATATAAAAAGTAATAATTTTTGATACTTGGAACAAATCTGTCTGTTCTGTAAAATTTGATACCCAATAATCCAGTTTGTGCATTAGGTGATATAACAATTTCGTAGATAAATACTAATGAAGTATAGTACTTAATGTCCCTTTCTCCTGACAGATGGTGCTGGCTGTGGATGAGGAACGCATAGGCCGCATCGTAAGTAACGAAGTGGAAACCGTGCTGCTCAAAGACAATGTCATCCAGAACCTGGAAGATCATCCTTCCCTCAAGCAGTAACCTTCTACTCTTTATGACATACATACAGACCTCATGAGTCTTATTTTCACTTTATCAGATATGTTACTTAACTCTCAAGTTATGTAAACTGCACCTACATACGTTGCCCACATGTGTCCCCACTGAACCAGTTTAATGAAGCTAATCCTTCATGTGTATATTCTACCAGCACCATATCCCGTCCAATGACTGATGAGAACCCAGATATGCAGTGTTAACCTTACAATTTTTCTCGTTGCTCAACTAATGCATCTATCTGTAGCACCTCTACAGTGTAAAGGCTTCGCCGGCGGTGACCGGTGAGCAGACAGGAGAGTGCCTCCACCTACTGAAGTCATTATATTATACTCCCGCTGTTGTGTTTCATCCTTCTTGACGTCGAAAAACAAGACCTCTCATACTGCACAACCACGATAGTATCAACGTTGAAATATTCCCCGATGACGATAGTCACGCTGAAGCTGACGATGTTCGACTGGTCTGAAGCTGAATAGGTCAAGTTTCGAAGCTGAGGTAGTGGATGATACAGCGGGCAACACTGAGGGCGACGCTGCCTGTGTAACACTGTCTTATCTGGCGATGAAATTTGGCTGCCGGTCACTATTCAGTCAGGCTAGACTCTTTACTATCTATTTCGGGTCAGATTTCTACTATTGACAATGTCGACTCGGGTAACCATTAAATGTACTGTACAGTCAATTCTTCTTGGAAGATCCTTAATACCGCTTTTCTATGGCGGAAAAAATATACATGTAATAAGGACACAAGCTTAAAACATAAGTGCATCACATTCTCATTATAATAACATTTCATAGGTCATCCCTATTGCCACATTCTTACTTTTGTGTAAATAGTGTGACAAAAACCATTATCATGTGTATTTTTATTTAATATTTATTTATAAGTATTGTGTGAAAGCTTTTACACGTACGGGCAATTAAACGCATAATAAATACTTAATAAAACTGCATTGTGTAAAAATTTTCTTCGTAACCATTGTAACAGGGTTTAAATGTAAAGAGGTAATACTGTAGTGACACAGTAAATTACACCGAGAGGAAAAAATAAAAGTACTAAGATCGACAAAAACTCAAAGAAAGTACTTAAAATTTATAGAACAAAGAAAAGGAGATACTTTGGTAATACAATTAGGGACGGGGATAATAGACATATAAATGGAGGGCCAGGGGCGGGGAAGAACTGGGATGAATGAATGGAATTAAAACTGAGTCACCAGAGATAAGTAATGTCTAGGAGGTCTCGTAAAACAGCACATACACGTTTAGAGTGGAGGACTGTGGTCCCAACCCTCAGATATGAGGATGGCAGACACTTTTGATTGCTTGGTGATTGATACCAGTGAACAGAAGTCACCAAGGTGGAGGGTATAAAACAAGGTATTTATACCCTTAATTCTCGAGGTTTAGGGTCTGTGCATTATACATATCCCAGTTCTAAAGTTGACTAAAACACGATTCACAGTACATGTTAAAAATGAGTATTTGAATGTACCACACACAAGGGATACTGGTCCCAAAATATAGCTGTATACGGCATAAAAATATAATTTACTTACTACAATAACAATGCTGATCAAAGTAAAGTCATTAACATATTACACAGTGGGAGAAACGACTCAGCTGGCGGTCATAACGTAAGACTAGGCCCTAGTGTTTTGGTGTAGAGAGTAAGATGGTGTAGTGAATAATATTAGGGTTATCGTCTATCTCCTCTCTAACATTTATTCTACTTCTTTGTGCCTCCTTTCTTTCATTTCCTCTTTCTGTCTCTTTCTACCTTTCTTCTCTCTGCTCCTATCTACAGGTCTTCCTCGGATATATCCTCTCATCTGGGTACGTGACCATGAGGCAGCTTTACACTCCCAGCAGGCGTCTGAGTGCTGGTGGCCTCCCCTTCTTCTTGGCCTCCACTCTCCTGGCCTCCCATCCTCTCTGGCCACCCTCTCCCCTGGCCTCCCGTCCCCATCTTCCTTGGCCTCTCGTCCTCCTGGCCTCCCTTCCGCCCTGGCCTTCCATCCCTCTTGACCTTCCATCCTCCTTGGCATCCCGTCTATCACCGTCCTCCTGGCCTCCCATCTTTGTTCGAGCCTTCTTCAAACAGGTTTCCAGTGTGTGTGTGTGTGTGTAATAATAATAATAATAATAATAATAATAATAATAATAATAATAATAATAATAATAATAATAATAAACGGTTTATTAATCGAGTTGCAGTCGGTGGCTGAAAATATACAAACTTACATGTGATTTAGACATAATAATATACGTTCAATACATTTACAGGGCTGTACAGTGCATAAATCAGGAGCTGTTTATTATTTTAACAATAGATGGGATGGTGCTATTCTTATATCTATCAGTGCGGGCTCTTATGGGCTGAATTTTGTTGTAGTGGCGGACTCTTGAGATGGGCGGGGATTGCAGGTGGCAGGAGGTGGCGATGGCGAGGATGGTGCAATAGTCCACTAGCAAACCTGCTAGTGCGTGGTGGTGGAGGTCACTGGATGGCATTTCCATAGTGGAAGGCGTTGTTGTAACCGGAGTAGTCTGCGCTGAGCATGATTCTGTAAGCCCTCTTCTGTACCTTCTCTAGCTGACGTTGTTGGGTAGAGTTGAAGACGACAACCAGGCTGGTGATGCATAGGTTAATTTGGGAGAATAAAGGCGTTGTAGATAGTCCTCAGCTCTGGCGTGGGTGCCCCAAGTGACCTGAGTCGTCATAGCATGTAGAGTCGGTACAGGCTGCCTTGATTGTGTTGTTTACATGGGCATTCCAGTCCGTTTGTGGTCTATAGTTACACCCAGGAGTTTGGCAGACTGCACTAATTGGAGATGATGGGCCCAGTGTAACTACCGGAGCTTGCACTGGAGTGGTGGCGGTATTGATGTACATGACTACGGTTTTGGTGTGATTGATGGTGACCTTGTTCTCTGTGGTCCATGCCTGTAGCCTGTCAGGGTGCCTTGTAGCAATGAGTAGTCCGTGAGGTGTTGTCCACTGTAACCCCCCACAGTGCAGTCATCCACGTACTTCCACCTGTGAGCGTGTCCGATAGAGCGTCGTTGATCAGGATTAGGAAGCACAGTGGTCCCATCTTGGTCCCCTGGGGAACACCGCAGGTGAGGTGTTGGAATGTGGAGACAGAACCCTGGTACCTCACTGCCTGACGACACTCACTCAGAAATCAGTGAGCCATGAGACCAGGTTGGTGGACAGCCCTAGTGCAATGGCCTTGTTGATAACAGTGCAGTGATCAACAAGGTCAAGCCTCCTGAAGTCAACAAGGGCAACGGCCAGTGATGTCTTACATACGCCTGCGTGTGTGTGTGTGTGTGTGTGTGTGTGTGTGTGTGTGTGTGTGTGTGTGTGTGCGCGCGCGATGTGCGTACTTCATGCATCCTGATGAAATTGTCTACGTATCCTCAGTTTCTAACCAATGATAACTAATAACACGTAAGACATTATCTTTAATTCATGATGTGAGAGCCAAAACAAGCTGTCAGACACACCTTTACTAACAACGACCCTAAGGTAAAAATGGATGAACCTGAATGCGGTAGTTGATTGACTTGCAAAACGGTTCGCTGAGCCCCGCCACCAGTGTTGTCTTGACATGTTTCTTAAGCATTCACCTTGGAGGTTAATGTCTCATAAACAGAGTAAGAATAAAGTGTCATGACCCTACACCATCGACTCTACCTACTGAGTCATGACCCTAACACAGATAAGTCAGCCAGACCTGAGTTAACAAGCTAAATTATCCAGACTTTTTATTCCATACACATTCTATCAGGTATGTTATAAAAATTCTAGAAAAGTAAAAAAATAAATCGATAGAAATCATTAATATCGACAGAACCGAAAATACTACTGGAATGACAGAATACACAGGTCCCATGATTGATACTCTATAGTGGAAGGAAGCAGCTGGTACTCTCTCAACTCAGCACTATTGACACACAACTCCAGTTTACACTACTAAAGTAGTTTACAAAAAAATTCTGGGTTGGATAATCCAAACTCTTTGAGTAGTCTGAGCAAGCTCTCTGGGGAAAAGTTTAGAGAGTGGAAGGCATCTTCATCACACACATAAATAGATATACAGTAACTTGTCCTCTCGATCTCCAAGGCACCCGTTAGATTTCTTAGTCAAAATGTACATAAATACACACGAACAAAATAGTAAATAAATAAAATCAAGATAATCAACAAAACAAGTAACATAGAGGAGTGAAACATTACCACTGTGTGTACTGTTGGTACATAATAGCTGTGGTGAGGAGCAGTAGAGCAAGTGGTGGTGTTAACAACACGAGATGTCCACCACAGTCTACACAGGTCGCTCATCGTCTCTGAGATAATACTAATGGAAAAAAGCTTACATTAAACAGTGGATATAAGGATTCCCTAATCCTCCCCATAGGCACAATAACTGGAACGGAAGGAACATGAAACATTCATTTATGTTCATCGTTGTCCCTAAAGCCAATAGTCCAGTAGAATTGACACAAACATGGCCGAACCCAGACATTTGGTACAACAAGCAAATTTTTTTGCCAAGTCTTTCATATTGATATCTTGGTATTGCCAAAGAAATTCAACCTCAATCAAGCTTTAAACCTGTGTTTTGACCATTTAAACTCGAATTCACAGGTGTAGATGGGAGATCATTTTAATAAGGATCTCAAAAGTTATGTAATTTATATCTAGGGCTATTAACATTGCGGAATAATCCACATACAAGATTTGCAGTATAATGCCCTTAATATAAGATTATTAACTCAAAAATATAGGAAAATCGGACATGTTAAGTATATTGTATATTTTTCACAGTATTTTTTTCGTTAAGTACCACTATGAAGACAGTATGTAGGTAACATGCATGAGCATAACCTTGGGTAGGTCAGTGACTAAGTACCAAGTCAGCGGCAAGCCGCCTGCAGTGCTGCAGAGTTGACAAAGGTCGCTCACTCGCCCCATGCAGTCCTTCTCCTCAGTTGAAGAGGACTAGAAACTGAAGGCTTTACCTAAAGCTACACAGCTGATGCTTCATTTTTGTTGCAGCGGAACACAACAACTACATAAAATGCTGCCGTCTCTACTTTCAGGATTGTCAAGAGCTATGCCAGTCTAGAATCCTTCATGGAAGATGATGGTTTTCCACAGTACGCAGGAATGATCAAATGTTTTGGAGTGGAACATGGTCTGATATGGTAATCGAACAGTGCCTCATGAGGGCTGGCAAAACCCAGGGTGAACTTATTAATATAACTCAAAGAGTCGGCCAGGACAAAATGGCTACTCGCGGCACATGTTGTTGCCCAGTACAAAGATGCTCTACGCGCCTTGACAAATACCTTCACTGGCACGTGGTCAGAACAGCACAAGGATATCCACCCAGGATGCATCAAACGTGATCAGAAGATCCTCTAGACATTTGTAGACTTCCTGCAAACTCACAGACCATTCACTATTTAAAAGGATCATGAATTTACAATTATTGCAACAGGGCTAATAGCCGAGCAACGGGTTAATGCTGAGGATTTTCTCAATAATGGTCAGACAATTCATGACCGATTAACGGATCAAATATTTGGAGACACTATTCAAAGGAATTCAGATCAGGCAACCTTTTCAGTTATGCGGAAGGCCATCGGGTAGCTGGTGAGGATGTGAGGATGTCTTCTGTAGAACTGTACCACCGTCTGCTCTCTTCCACTTACTTAGATGGACCTCCAGACCCAAGTGTATTTGCCCATGAGCTGGCAAGACATATACAGATGATTCCAGATATCACAAAAAATAACAAAATGCTGCCAGAGTGATTGATGGTTGTGGTATGCTGCACCGCATAACTTGGCAAGATAGTCACCATTGCTTTAGTTTGTGATTCATTTGTCTCTGCATTTACTCGTGAAAAATACCTGGAGTACATGTATGGGTAATTTTGATAACTATGATGTCGTGACAACCAAGACCAGAACAAAATGCCATTGGTTTCAGCATCTATCATTTCATGATGGATTGGTTGAAGACAAGACATCTGTTCCACAAAACAACACAGCTTTCCTTTCAGCAAAAAACAAGCATAGTTTGATAAGACTTCTAAGTTTACATCTGAAAATGCTAGTGAATATGTGAAGCATACTGAAGATGAAAGAGATGATGATGTTGTGATAGTCAAAAAGGCCTGGAACTGGCACACAGTCAGATACCCGTTATTGTCATTGCATATGATCTGACATTCTGATCCTCCTCCTTCTCTATCATGCCAAGTGAACAAGTGATGTCTTCCTTGGCACAAAGAAATACACAGTCTCCATTAGAATTGCTCAGGTTTGGGAGAGAACTCTGTATGTGGCTCTTGTTTGCTCATGCTATGTCTGGTTGTGACACAACCTCAGCTTTGTATGGCATGGGTAAGCTCAAACAGTTTAAGGCCTTGAAATCATCACAAAAGCTAAGGTTAGATGTACTTATTTATGTTGATACAACAGCATCAAAGGAAGAGCTACGAATTGTTGGGAAGCAGTTTCTGGAACCCTTGTATAGTGGTCGAGCATCATCATCCAGAGGGTTAAATGAACTACGTTATATGTATGTAATATCACCAAAATATGTGTCTGTGGAACGAATGCCTCCAACAAGTCGTGGCATGTACCTCAACAGTATCAGAGTACATCAACAAGTATCCACCTGGCGACACCTTGGTACACTGCTCAACAGGGAGGACTATGGTTTTCAGTGGAATCTGGCCATATTCTTCTAATTATCACAAATAAATCACCAGCACTGACCTGTTTCGTCATGCAAGGTGCTCTTGTAAAAAGATGTTCGATTATATGTGTCTTGCAGCTGTTCAAAGGAATCCCTGTAGTGTTCATTGTAAATGTGCAGGACAGTGTGAGAACTCCCATAGTTGCAGGTTAATGACTCTGTGTAAGACATCGTTTTGAGTTCAGATTAAGTACAACATCTTCCGATTCATAGATACGCATATTTTGCAATGTATCATTTTGTGTTATAAATTGGATAACATGCACTGACAATAAACCCATCCAACATTCAAAGGCCTGTGTGTGTAATATATAAATGTAGAGTGCAAAGTAATGGGAATACGGTTGTAAATTGAAGTAAATATTTAGTGTTCCATATTTTCAAATGTGATAACTCTTATGAAATATGGGTCAGTTTTCGTTATTAAAAACTGTTTAGTTACTTTTACATTAAGCTTGTATAGTCAGTATGCATTATTTACAATGCCATAGACATTGATATATTTAATTATTATTTCAATCTTTTGAAGCTAATGAAATGCAGTTTGAGAAATATGTACTACATATCATTAAACCATTGATAAACTTTCTATACCATGTGACTTATATAAAAGATAATACTCCATAATTTTTGTTCATATTCTTGGTCGTTATGGTTCCCAAATTGAATTGAATTTAAAAATATAGTTCCTCAGTGGTGAATTTGGTTGGTGGGGAATGTTTGTGTGCATCTATAAAGCACTTTCATACATTATCTTATTAAACCAAATGTCCGGGTTCCTGTCAGTTTCTCCTATAACTTCAGTTGCTGCTGGCTGCCGTTTAAGGTTATGTATGACATCCTCCGTGTTCGCTGGAAAGACAAGAGAACAAATGCCAGTATTCTCGCTGACACCAACTGTAGGAGTATCGAAGCTACCATTATCCATGAACAACTACGTTGGACTGGCCATGTTGCCGCATGGACGACAGTAGACTGCCAAAGTAGCTACTTTACAGTCACCTAACGAATAGTAAACGTAACGCTGGCGGGCAACTGAAAAGGTATAAGGATAGTCTTAAGACAAACCTGAAAACGTGCCAAATCGACCCCCCTCGCTGGGGACGATTACTCGACGTCGTAACGTTTGGAGGAGCACCATACAAGAAGATGTCAATACTTTCGAGTTAGCCCGACTGCATACCGAGGCAGAAAAGCGCCAACGCCGGAAAGACGCTGCCGCCACCCTCCCACACTAGATGTAGCCCTCCACATGCGTAACATCTGTGGACGATCCTGCCGGTCTCGTATCGGCCTCTCTGGTCACCCAGAGCTCACCAACGAAGGTGACATCCATAATAACTCATATCATTGTAGTAGTAGTAGTAGTATGACATGTATTGAAAGAGGTTGTACAGTGTTGCAATCATAATTTGAACACGGAATGAGTGTAAACTAAACTAGACGTCAACAATATTATGATAATGGAATAAGAGACAGCAACATTTCAGAGCATTAAAATAATTAACCCTTACGGTTGAGAAAAATTATGGCAAAAAACAGCCCAAACGATAATTTACTAGGTCTTTTAATAGTAATTTGCAACATAGAATTAGTTACTTAACGACAGAAAACATTAGCTTTCTTTTGTCAGAAGGAAGCCAACACTAGTGATGTAAAAGCACCTTATTGTTAGCTGTGTGAGACGTTAAATAAAAATTACATGACCCTTACCTTATTTTGGAATAAACTTTGCATTTGATTAAGAAAAATACACTGTATAATATATGTATCTGAAAAAAATTAGTTTGTATGTGTTCCATTAAAACACATATGTATTTTATCCGTACCTGAAGAAAAAGACTACCGGTATTTGTTTGCTCTGAAAAGTATGAACTTTAACTTCATATCAAATAAACTTCACATATCTGGCGAATAAAAGATAATATGTACTTCATTTGCATGAGAAAAATACATTTGTGTTGTAATAAAATACATGAACCTTACCTGAATCTGAAAAACAAACACTACACTACCTCCATAAACTACATTCTAAGTCAGTTATACTTTTAATTAAACCTAGACTTTCTAACCTAACTTAGCCTATCCAGCTAACATTGTTAACAGCCTTGATTCACCTCAGTACCTGACGTTATGACCGCGAGGTTTCCAGTACTGAAGGGTCAACAGTGTTAATAAGATACAGTACATGCAATAAAAACATTAAATAATATCTGCTCCCGGACAAAGCATGGCTCAGGAATCAATTAATTTACTATGTAAAATTATGAATGATACAGGTACGATAGTCTTTTGTATTTCTTATATCAAGGCAACGTTAAATAGTGTATAAGTTGATTTTCAATCCTGAAACGATTCATAACTTAAGATGTGCGTACTTCAAAACTGCACCTTATTATCATCTGTAACGCTGACAAAATGTTACTTACCACAGGCACTGATGTCTGGACCTGTATAAACATCAACAAACGTTAGATACAAGGATTTTTGAGCCCATTGAATTAAATGTTGTAAAACTATTGCCATGACAAAGAGAAATCAACATGGATTAAATTAAATTATTCCACAAATTTTAAGGAAAAAAAAATTGACTATTTGACACCTGGTTCTTCACTTGTAAACCGTCTCCAGAACAAAACAGTATGAACCAATCAACAGAAATGGGACGGCGGGAAGGAGCGGATCTCCTCAGAATTTGTCTACAGCACTGGCATATACAGGATTTTCTTTGGTGGACAAACATAGAAAGATTTTTAAATTGTCAATACATTTCCATGTATGATCAATAATTTTCCCACTGCTTCTCACAGAGAATGCCTAGAAAAGTATGTACAGTACCTGGGGTCAACAGTCACAAGTGAAAGAAATTCAAACTCTTAATTTAAATATCTCAAATATTTGATTGGTGCAATTACAAATACATAAATAAATAAATTGAAATTGACTTTATACAAGATATTTTACATATTTCACTACTAAATTATTTAAAATTATTTACATATTAAAAGTGCTGTAAAGAAAATAATGACTGGATAATGGCGGACGGTGATTAAACCCTGAAGCATGAAAAACTCAAATGTTCCCAACAAATTTTACACTGAACATGCCATGTAAGCATAACTTACAATCACGAACGAAATACGTCTGAAAATTTATAACTTATTGTATTACGATGAAGTATCAATAAGCAGCACCTAATCTCATATATACCTGAGCTCTACACAACTCATTCAGGGAACCTCTGCACCTTCATATTCCAAAAGTACATACTGTACTGTACTTAGACATGAAACTAATATTACTCATATTATCCAAAAACAGAATACAATAATCACAGCACCCAAAATAAACATGAAACACATGTTATAAACTTATTAAACATTATACTCATTAATAATAAGAAAATTAAACTAACGGAAACTAAACTAAATCCATTTCACAAAATCGAACTCTGTGTTGAACCCAAATAAAGCAATCTTGCATAACCCTATATCCCAAATTTCTAAAAGATAAAAATAAAACTCCATTTTACGAGGATGTCATCTGCCCTCCTGCCCCCACCCCCATCCTCTAAAATCTAGATCAGCTATTAGTCTATAGACATACAGACATGCGTCCTGCCCACCTTCCATCCTAAAATCTGCTATTAGTCTACAGATAAACAAACAGACATGTATTCTCATCTGTAGTCTGCTTCAGTGTACAAGAATTTTTTAAATCTGTGACATGTTTAAGGTTTACTTGGTTAAAGGGAGTTTTAGTGTGAATAGAAATTTCTGTGATATGGACGGTGAAAAGAGGGTTAAGACAGTGTTATCTCGAAGATATACATACAATTACGCTTCAGGACCCCAGTAAGGTTGTGGTCACACACACACACACACACACACACACACACACACACACGGACGCACACACACACACACACACACACACACACACACACACACACACACACACACACACACACACACAGTATAAAAAACTCTGTAAAGCACAAGATAAGGCCAAATATAACACCGATGAAGTGGTTCGGTTGAGGGAGCGACAAGATAACCTCACTTAATGATTTACCTTTCAGCTAAAGTACAGTGACCTTCCCTCATCCTCTGACGTGTTTCCTGGCGTAATCTGCCCCCCCTCTCCCTCCCACACCTGTGATATATAACACAATCGACCTTTCTCTGCTCTTCATGATCGAACTCCAGCCGGATCTCCCTCAAGTATTATGACTGCCTTTATCGCTGTCATAAATACGTGTGTCAGCAACCTGCCTACCCTTCCTCTCCCTCCCGTCCCTCCCTCCCTCACAGTAAACTCTGTCTCATATCTATCTATCTATCTATCTATCTATCTATCTATCTATCTATCTATCTATCTTATCTATCTATCTATCAATCTATCTATCTATCTGTTGGAATGAGTTGCGTCTTGAAAATTTCCGGGAGTAATGGAGACAGAAAAGTTTGAGAAGGCGTGTATAGTATAAGACAAATTTACAAGATCTGAAACTATGTTCTTCAGTAGTAAACAAACTTGATGTCCGAGTCGCGATGTTTGTTTTGAATGTGTGACACCAGGGACAACACAGTAACAAAATCACCGTTGACATAGAACGATGGGTTTGGCATAGAGTAGAAGGACTGGCGCGGGACTGCAGAATATAGAGAATATCTGTATCAAGAATCGCGGTCCCCGGAAGAATAGAGTCAAGAATTGTTCTCTTGTTTACTCCTCCTACTGAGAAGACATACTGTAAAAATAGTATAGTTCTTCATTCTAGTGTTATTCTTTTGTTTATCACCATTATATTGACTATTGTTGGAAAATATCGATTTTGAAGAAACGAACAAACTTTATTATTAGTAGTATTAGTATTAGCAGTAGCAGTAGTAGTAGTATTAGTTAATGCATATTGTATTATTAGTAGTAGACATAGTAGTAGTAGTATCAATAGTAGTAGTAGTAGTAGTAGTAGTATCAGATGTCAGTGACAGACATCCTGTGAAATGGCAGTCGTGGCCGTATTGACCAAGTGTCCTGAGGTCATAATTGCCTCCATCTCACCACATACCTGTACATTG
>NW_024750365.1:0-10884 GCF_018991925.1 Homarus americanus
CATTTAATTACAACCACAGAAATGTTAGAACAGAGGAATGGTTTACCAGCTACATTATATACTGGTATACTGTTTTTGATTTAACAGACATAAAATGAACAAACATAACCTACCCAATTTAACCTAATATATCTAATCTAACTTAACCTACTCTATTTAACCTATTTTAACCTCTTCTAACCTACTTTATTTAACCTAATCTATCTAACCTAACCTACATTAGGTATGGCTATGGCGTTTAGCACAAGGGTGTATAACTGTCTGGAATAGACAAAATTTAAAATCAACAGTTTAAAAATTCCTTTTCCTATTTTTTTTGAGATTTTCATGAGGTAAGAAAGCCTTTTTGTATAAAAAAATCTATATGTTGATGGTTAAAGTGCACAACCTTCATCAGTATTATGGTAATGGATCTTGATATGTACAGTAGCTAAAACAACTATCTGTGCAGGTGGGGGTGGATATGCTCCGGAATGGTACGTGTGACTAGTGACAGCCCCCATATACCAATATTTATCGTCCATGGTCTCATATTGTTTCCCACAAAGTATGTACAGATAGTTGTTTTAGCTACTGTACATGTACAGGTGTTTTACCAATGTAAATTATGCATGATCCTATTTTCTCCCCTGATTTTAGGATAATCCAAGTAATAGGTGCTATTAACACAGGAGGAGCACAGTGTGTATTGCTTATATGAAACGCTTTTGTTTAAACAAATAAATATTTAATTAGGTTAGGTTGTTAGGTTATATTAAGAACCATAATGAACTTCACATAGAATTTCAAGAACAAGACATACGACGGCCATTGAGGTCAACATTACAGTGGATAATACTCGCATATAGCCGTTCCCTAACAAATATTGTGCTGTAAATATGAACTCACTTCTCTTAAGGCTACCTAATTTAAATAGTCTTCCAGAGAAAGCACAAGTGGTTGCCAATAAATTAACGCTGTGTGAACGACTAATAAATATTTTACATCACAACAGCCAACACTAGACTAAACACAAATCGTGTGAAGGGATTTACGCAAAAAGAGAGAAGCCATCTCTAGCAAGCTTGGTATTATTAGACATTTATCTTTTACCATAGTCTGTCCTTCACAGACACAAGTATACGTTACGACTTACCAAATTTTTGTCCGAGATCGGTGAAGACCCCAGTGCAATTAATCGGTGGTCAGGGAGGTGTAAAGTCAACGCTTAACCCCCGAACACTTTAGTATGGGTTAAATTGTTGTTTTTTCATTAGTATATGATTTTTTGTCCACTTCCTACTGTGTTATCATTACCTCAGATACACACACATATCACCACCAGAATCATCATAAAATTATCCTGGAAATCACCTGAGCATTAGATTCATTCACATTCATTACATATCCAAACTGACACACACAAACAAACACACACACACGCACACACACACACACACACACACACACACACACACACACACACACACACATCCTTGACATACTACATCCTTGACCACCGAAGGGTCAAGACGTACCTGGCGCTCCTCTCGGAGCAGCCAGGTCAACTGTTAAGTTGGCCCATACCAACTCCCTCCCCTGAACCCTCCTCCCCACCGCAATATCAACAAGTTCTCGCCAGAAGTTACAATTTCATTTAGGAAAGGAATGGAACCAGTGTTAAACAGAGGTGAACAGTGGTGAACAGTGCTTAAGTCAGTGAGAACAACTCAACAGTAACAGTCATACCCAAGTTAACCTTCACACAGTGAGGTCCCAGGTACCCAGTGATAACGGCCCGTGAGACCCAACAACCAGCGATGTGTTAATCCGTCTACGATAGGAAGGCCTGGGACCACACCTCACTCATGTAACACCATCTGTGAGGGAATTACTACACCACGTCAGGTCCCTCATAACACCATATGTGAAGGAGTTACTACACCACGTGAGGCCCCTCATAACACCATCTGTGAGGGAATTACTACACCACATGAGGTCCCTCCTAACACCATCTGGGAGGGAGTTACTACACTACGTGTTTGCAGTTCAACACCTACAATAATCTGTATGTTCACTGTATGTTCCTTTACCTTTCTCTAATGAAGGCTTTTGTTAAACCACCAATGTATGTAATAAGTAATTTATGTCCAACGTATATTTTCAGCCTTCGGGGTGCAGAACTTTTTCAATAAACCGTCAATTATTATTATTATTATTATTATTATTACACAAATGGTCAGGTCTATAGCTCAGGCAGGTCCTAACCCAGCTAACCTCTCACTAAAAACAGGAAAAACTATATCTGTCATCTACACAAAAGGTAACCAGGTAAGACTCTTGATATAGAAATAATGAAATAGTTTTTGTAGTTTGACCCCTCCCCAAAAAGTAGTTTTTTTCTAAGTCCCCCTTAAAAAAAATAAGGCAACGTTGATTATCTGAAAAAATTGGCTTGATTTCTGAAGTGCTTGAACTATCAACACGTCCAGTACTGCCCAGTAAGACCCTGCTATAACTTACGCTCTCACTCTAATACTGAAATTAATCCATCGCTTCTCTGGCGAGTTACCAAGTGGATAAGATATCTCTCCCGGACGGACGGACAGAAGGACTGAAGGACTTATAGCGTCATTTCTTTACATCCCCAAACTTTCGGTCCGGGTGCTGCGAGAAAGAAATTCTGCACTGGTCAACAAGGAATCGCGCTGCCAATACAGTAAAACGATTGACTTTCTATTTTCATAAAACTTAGACAAATTTGATGTTTGATGCAAGCTTAGGAAAACGTGGTATCCTTAAAGATTACCACCGACTGAGAGACACCGTGTTACCTGTGCTAGGCGTCACCAGCTGAGAAACGCCGTGTTACCTGTGCTAGGCGTCATCAGCTGAGAGACGCCGCGTTACCTGTGCTAGGCGTCACCAGCTGAGAAACGCCGTGTTACCTGTGCTAGGCGTCATTAGCTGAGAGACACCGCGTTACCTGTGCTAGGCGTCACCATCTGAGAGACGCCGTGTTACCAGTGCTAGGCGTCACCATCTGAGAGACGCGGCGCTAGACCATTCAGTCGCTGTAAGTCACTGCCCTCACCTGTGCCCTTGAACTCTCTCCTCTGGTTGGTCATGCTGCTGTTGCTGTCTCCTGTTGCTGCTGTTGTTTGTCCTGTTGCTGCTGTTTGTGCTATTGCTGTCTCCTGTTGCTGCGGTTGTTAGGTCTTTCTGGTGGTAGTCTTTCCATGCCTGTATACAGTAATCCACACTGGAACGTACTGGAGATTTGTGCAGTTAAAGGAGCATGTTCCCGTCGTTGTATTCAGAGTTAAGCTTTATAAATCCCAAACTTCGATTTACTTTTGTCACTGCTGCCCCCAGTTGTTGCGCCGTCTTCAGTGAATGATCTATCGCAACGCCAAGAACTTTCTCCTTATCGACAGTATCCAGGAAAGTGTTATTAAACAGAATAGTTGTGATTGGATTGTTGTCTTCTATTATGTAATGTTAAAGATCTTTTGCCAGTCTCAAGACCATTTGAACAGCTCATGCAGGTCTTTCTACATTGTTGCGACGTCGTCTTGATTTGCTACCTTCCCCAATATCTTTGTGTCGTCCACAAAATTGACAATGTGACTCGATATGTTTTCACCTATGTCGTTTATGTAGATGACAAACAGGGTGGGTCCAAAGATAGAGCCTTGTGGTACTCCACTGAATGTACTCCATTTATTACCACTCTTTGTTGCCAGTCTTCGAGTCAATTGTTAATTCACAGCAAAATCTTGCCTGTGATGCCATGTGCCAGGATCTTAGAGGCCAGTCGTGCATGTGGGTCTTTGTCAAACGTTTTGGAGAAATTAATGTACAACACATCTACTGGTGAGCCTTGGTCACGTAGTCTGTAACTGTTAACGTTTCAAGGAACGTGATTAAGTTTGTCAGACAGAATTTTCTTTCTATGAAACCGTGTTGCGCTGTGTTGATAAGACTGTGTTCGGTCTGGTGTTGGATGATGGCGTCCCTCAGAATTTTCTCAAAGAGATTGCATTTATGTGATGGGCCTGCAGTTTTCCGGTGCACCTTTCCTACTCCTTCATGTGTATTAGGTGACGTTGACTGATTTCCAGTCCCTATAGGCGCTTTACCCTGATCCAAGGATTTGCTGAATAAAAGTCTTAGTGGGGTGCAGATCACGTGAGGACCCTACACGGTGTATGTCACTTCAATATTTTTATTTTATTTACGTGCTGTCGTGTTTGTACAGCATATGTATGTGAAAGTGTTTATATATTGAAGGTATTGTTGTTAATATTAATTAAATGCATAAAATGTAATAGTATTTGTTTTAATTATTACTAGTTTAATTATTATTATTTTTATTATTATTATTATTATTATTATTATTATTATTAATAATATTATTATTATTATTAATTATTATTATTATTACTAATTATTATTATTGTTATTATTATTATTACTAATTATTATTATTATTATTATTATTATTATTATTATTATTAATTATTATTATTTTTTTTAAATATTATTATTATTAATTATTATTATTATTATTATTATTATTGTTATTATTATTATTATTATTATTATTATTATTATTATTATTATTATTATTATTATTATTATTATTATTTATTATCTAATATACTATAGAAATAGCCGTGTGTGTGTGTCTGTTCTGGGCAGCCAAAATGGCACAATCGGTTTTTCATCAAACTTGATGGAAAAATCGCAAAAAATTCGTAGAGTGGAACAAACCTGGTCCCATGTCGATGGTTTCTTTAGGAAGGCATTAATTAATCATTTTGTCGCTGTACGCTGTCAGCCGGACGGCGGTTGCTCGCTAGCCAAGCACGAGCGTTCAATCTTTCACCTGGCATGAAGGGCCCACGTTCACTTGTTATAAATTATGAAACATAATATTTCTGGTAATATCGTCTTGATTTTCCTGGGACGAGTTCGATGGTGTTCTGCCTCTAGTTTATTCCTTCTTGCTATTTGGTTCCCGGTCAGTGCAAAATTCTTTATGTTCTGCAAACCATATTTGACACATGAAAAGGCGCCAAACTTATTTTAAGATTACTACTACTACTACCAATAATAATAATAATCTGTTGTAAGTGATAAGGTTAATGACTCTATAAAATAATATAAATCAGCGTAAATTTCTCGTGTTTCTCTTTCTAGGTCCCTTACGTCGTGTTTTGCCTGTGTGGGGTAATTCTGATTTGGGTGACTCAGCTTCCTTCCCACCTTATTCTCCCTCACCCCACTGTACACATCACATCACTTTACAGGTAAAATGATTACTATATACGGTACCTGGAACATCTAGTCTGCTCCTGGAAGCTTCCAATTATCAAACACCACAGGGATCTTGCTTTGGTAGAGGTGTCGCATTATGATCATCTTGGCGTCAACATCCTGAAGATCTGCCAACCTCCTCACCAGCTTGTTCTCCTTCAGGATGGGTTTGGCTTTTCTGTAATCATGTAACAAGTAATTTAATTAAGTGTCTGTCCTGTGATGAAAGAGCTAGCTGTTTTGGTTGTGTTTAGGTGGATGGGCACTGTGTTTTGGTTGGGTTCACGTGGATGGGTACTGTGTTTTGGTTGTGTTTAGGTGGATGGGCACTGTGTTTAGGTTGTGTTTAGGATGGATGGGTACTGTGTTTTGGTTGGGTTCACGTGGATGGGTACTGTGTTTAGGTTGTGTTTAGGATGGATGGGCACTGTGTTTAGGTTGTGTTTTAGGATGGATGGGTACTGTGTTTTGGTTGGGTTCACGTGGATGGGTACTGTGTTTTGGATGTGTTTAGGTGGATGGGTGTTGTGTTGCTTGGGTATGTATAGATTAGTGTATGAATGTTGATTAATAACGCATAATAATGAACTTTATGAGGCTGTGAAAAGACATGTGAACAGAAATAAAAAATAAATAATAATAATAATAATAATAATAATAATAATAATAATAATTGAGGATGATGATGGTTAGGTTAATTATTATACTAAATCAACTTTTAATTTTATTAATTTTTTTTTTTACATAAAATTTAATAACATTCATCAACGACGATAATAACAGTTGCCCCGTTTCAGGATTCTTCTGGTGCAATCAACACAGCGGGGGGGTGATTCATAATAACCGCCCTCATGTTGCTGCCTTCTGGGCCTCACGTAGGGCGATGATCTGTAGCCGTCGTCAAACTCCCTCCTCCTGGGTCTTTTCCAGGGTGAGGAGTTGTAGCCGTCGTCAAACTCCCTCCTCCTGGGTCTTTTCCAGGGTGAGGAGTTGTAGCCGTCGTCAAACTCCCTCCCCCTGGGCCTCCTGTACGAGGAGTTGTAGCCTTCATCGTATCGTCTTTTACGGAAGGTTTTCCTGAATCTTTCAGGCTCCCGCATTTGTTTTGGAATCTTTTCGGAGTTGTAGTTGGGTCCACCTGGATACCGGAGGTATTCAACTTTCAGACACCGACGAGAATTTTTGTACAGTCCGCGTTTACCCACTGGTTCTCCATTGAGCCTGAGAGCTTCTTCTCTGTAAAATTCGCTACAGTACCTAGCGATGGCTGTACCACGGTGTAGACCGGTCTGGTGGTCACAGGGCATAAAGAAGTTTACCAGACCCCCGCAATGGCTGAAGAGAGATCGCATCTTCCGGTAGGTTACCTCGGTGGGAATATGTTTTATAAAGAGACCATATTGGTCAAATCTGTGAAAGTCGTCCTTAGGTATATCACAGACCGGATTAGTGTCTGGGTCTACCTCTGGCTGTGGAGTCATACCGTACTCGATCTGCATATCCTTAATATCGTTATTAGAACTCATTTTCATAATAATAACTGATTCTATTCAATATTGGATCCTTCAGTAGGACGTGTTTTGTTCCGCAGAAAATGTAGTAAGAGGCTTCTGAACTTGTTCTAGTGTTTTAGTGAACTTGTATTAGTATTATAATGAACCTATAATAGTGTTATAGTGAACATGTGGTAGTGTTATAGTGAACATGTGGTAGTGTTGGAGTGAACATGTGGTAGTGTTATAGTGAACATGTGGTAGTGTTATAGTGAACATGTGGTAGTGTTGTAGTGAACATGTGGTAGTGTTGTAGTGAACATGTGGTAGTGTTGTAGTGAACATGTGGTAGTATTATAGTGAACGTGTGGTAGTGTTGTAGTGAACATGTGGTAGTGTTATAGTGAACATGTGGTAGTGTTGTATTGAACATATGGTTGTGTTGTAGTGAACATGTGGTAGTGTTGTAGTGAACATGTGGTTGTGGTAGTGTTGTAGTGAACATGTGGTAGTGTTATATAACACGTCAAAATACAGACATTCACCCAGTTCAGCACCAGAAAGCGATACCTACACTAAACAACACAACTTGATCTTGGCATACGGATAAACAAGTAATGGCAGCTTCCCTGATAGCTCCCCACGTCGCCGAGTGTTGTTGCAAACATCAGAAAACCATAAGTCAGAAATTTGTAATTCCTCTAACCATTTCTTTCTATTCATGAAGTAAGAATTAATGTTTTTCTATAAAAAATCTTCCTATACTGGCTCCTTCCCATGAGTCTGAAGTCTAAAGTATTTCCCAGATCTTCTTCATTCTCAAGGTAAGACATAAGTTTTCTTCTATGGGTATATATTTCCTGTTAATTAAGTACGGCGGCACCATTTAATTACAACCACAGAAATGTTAGAACAGAGGAATGGTTTACCAGCTACATTATATACTGGTATACTGTTTTTGATTTAACAGACATAAAATGAACAAACATAACCTACCCAATTTAACCTAATATATCTAATCTAACCTAACCTACTCTATTTAACCTATTTTAACCTCTTCTAACCTACTTTATTTAACCTAATCTATCTAACGTAACCTACATTAGGTATGGCTATGGCGTTTAGCACAAGGGTGTATAACTGTCTGGAATAGACAAAATTTAAAATCAACAGTTTAAAAATTCCTTTTCCTATTTTTTTGAGATTTTCATGAGGTAAGAAAGCCTTTTTGTATAAAAAAATCTTTATGTTGATGGTTAAAGTGCACAACCTTCATCAGTATTATGGTAATGGATCTTGATATGTACAGTAGCTAAAACAACTATCTGTGCAGGTGGGGGTGGATATGCTCCGGAATGGTACGTGTGACTAGTGACAGCCCCCATATACCAATATTTATCGTCCATGGTCTCATATTGTTTCCCACAAAGTATGTACAGATAGTTGTTTTAGCTACTGTACATGTACAGGTGTTTTACTGTGTAAATTATGCATGATCCCCTAGCCTACAGTTTTAGGATAATCAAATGTGGGAATACTATTAACACAGGAAGAGCCACAGTGTGTATTGCTTATATGAAACGCTTTTGTTTAAACAAATAAATATTTAATTATGTTAGGTTGGTAGGTTATATTAAGAACCATAATGAACTTCACATAGAATTTCAAGAACAAGACATACGACGGCCATTGAGGTCAACATTACAGTGGATAATACTCGCATATAGCCGTTCCCTAACAAATATTGTGCTGTAAATATGAACTCACTTCTCTTAAGGCTACCTAATTTAAATAGTCTTCCAAAGAAAGCACAAGTGGTTGCCAATAAATTAACGCTGTGTGAACGACTAATAAATATTTTACATCACAACAGCCAACACTAGACTAAACACAAATCGTGTGAAGGGATTTACGCAAAAAGAGAGAAGCCATCTCTAGCAAGCTTGGTATTATTAGACATTTATCTTTTCCCATAGTCTGTCCTTCACAGACACAAGTATACGTTACGACTTACCAAATTTTTGTCCGAGATCGGTGAAGACCCCAGTGCAATTAATCGGTGGTCAGGGAGGTGTAAAGTCAACGCTTAACCCCCGAACACTTTAGTATGGGTTAAATTGTTGTTTTTTCATTAGTATATGATTTTTTGTCCACTTCCTACTGTGTTATCATTACCTCAGATACACACACTTATCACCACCAGAATCATCATAAAATTATCCTGGAAATCACCTGAGCATTAGATTCATTCACATTCATTACATATCCAAACTGACACACACAAACAAACACACACACACGCACACACACACACACACACACACCCACACACACACACACACACACACACACATCCTTGACATACTACATCCTTGACCACCGAAGGGTCAAGACGTACCTGGCGCTGCTCTCGGAGCAGCCAGGTCAACTGTTAAGTTGGCCCATACCAACTCCCTCCCCTGAACCCTCCTCCCCACCGTAATATCAACAAGTTATCGCCAGAAGTTACAATTTCATTTAGGAAAGGAATGGAACCAGTGTTAAACAGAGGTGAACAGTGGTGAACAGTGCTTAAGTCAGTGAGAACAACTCAACAGTAACAGTCATACCCAAGTTAACCTTCACACAGTGAGGTCCCAGGTACCCAGTGATAACGGCCCGTGAGACCCAACAACCAGCGATGTGTTAATCCGTCTACGATAGGAAGGCCTGGGACCACACCTCCTCATATAACACCATCTGTGAGGAATTACTACGTCAGGTCCTCATAACACCATATGTGAGGTTGCACTACACCACGTGAGGCCTCATAACACCATCTGTGAGAATTACTACACCACATAGGGTCCTCCTAACACCATCTGGGAGGAGTTACTACACTACATGTTTTGATTCTTACCTACAATAATCTGTATGTTCTGTATAGCTACCTTTCTCCTAATGAAGGCTTTTGTTAAACCACCAATGTATGTAATAAGTCATTTTATGTCCAACGTATATTTTCAGCCTTCGGGGTGCAGAACTTTTTCAATAAACCGTCAATTATTATTATTATTATTATTATTATTACACAAATGGTCAGGTCTATAGCTCAGGCAGGTCCTAACCCGCTAACCTCTCACTAAAACAGGAAAAACTATATCTGTCATCTACACAAAAGGTAACCAGGTAAGACTCTTGATATAGAAATAATGAAATAGTTTTTGTAGTTTGACCCCTCCCCAAAAAGTAGTTTTTTTTCTAAGTCCCCCTTAAAAAAAATAAGGCAACGTTGATTATCTGAAAAAATTGGCTTGATTTCTGAAGTGCTTGAACTATCAACACGTCCAGTACTGCCCAGTAAGACCCTGCTATAACTTACGCTCTCACTCTATTACTGAAATTAATCCATCGCTTCTCTGGCGAGTTACCAAGTGGATAAGATATCTCTCCCGGACGGACGGACAGAAGGACTGAAGGACTTATAGCGTCATTTCTATACATCCCCAAACTTTCGGTCCGGGTGCTGCGAGAAAGAAATTCTGCACTGGTCAACAAGGAATCGCGCTGCCAATACAGTAAAACGATTGACTTTCTATTTTCATAAAACTTAGAAAAATTTGATGTTTGATGCAAGCTTAGGAAAACGTGGTATCCTTAAAGATTACCACCGACTGAGAGACACCGTGTTACCTGTGCTAGGCGTCACCAGCTGAGAAACGCCGTGTTACCTGTGCTAGGCGTCATCAGCTGAGAGACGCCGTGTTACCTGTGCTAGGCGTCATCAGCTGAGAGACGCCGCGTTACCTGTGCTAGGCGTCACCAGCTGAGAAACGCCGTGTTACCTGTGCTAGGCGTCATTAGCTGAGAGACACTGCGTTACCTGTGCTAGGCGTCACCATCTGAGAGACGCCGTGTTACCAGTGCTAGGCGTCACCATCTGAGAGACGCGGCGCTAGACCAGACAGTCGCTGTAAGTCACTGCCCTCACCTGTGCCCTTGAACTCTCTCCTCTGGTTGGTCATGCTGCTGTTGCTGTCTCCTGTTGCTGCTGTTGTTTGTCCTGTTGCTGCTGTTTGTGCTATTGCTGTCTCCTGTTGCTGCGGTTGTT
>NW_024750366.1:0-54295 GCF_018991925.1 Homarus americanus
CGCCATGAGTGATACTGAGCGTTCAAGGTCATCTGAGGGGAGGGAGCGCTGCCTGCTCGTAGCGAGAGATTGCGGAACTAGGCCTATATGATATTAAATGTGATTTACCGAATTAATAATGATGCGACTCATGAAGTTAAGGGACTATTATTGAATTTGAAATTATTATAGATCGTTTAGCAGTCTGAATAATGTTACGGGTGTCCCAAGGAGTTATTAGTTAGGCGGAAAATATATCACGTAGGCCCAAGCTAGCGCCTTGGGGAGACGCGATGCTGGCTAGCCCCAGTCCCGGAGAGCATTCACACAGACAAGACGTTCCGCGCGTCCATCACAGAAATAGTCACGTGGCCTAGTCACCTGTGCTGCGCTATTGCAGTATAACAAGTAAGTCTCATTCGATCTCAGACAGGGTTAGATAGGGCAGTGATAAAGTAAACTAGAGCTAACAGTGAGTTCATTTCAGGGTTTCCGTCAGAACCCACTTGACTGGAGTTGACCGGAGTTGACTGCGAGAGATTGACTGCCGTTGATGATTGAGGGTGGCGATTGTCGCCATTGGACCGATCAGTGTAGGCCTGTCACTGTTTAGCGGGGTAGCAAAGGATCTCTTGAGTGAACGAGTGCTCCCGACAACACGACACGGGACCAGCATCAGCAGTGGGTGATCAGTTCTTACCACTCCGGTGCACAACCCCACATGTCCCGAGCAGCTAGTGAAACCCTCTTGCTAACGGGAAGCTAAAGTTTCTCTCAACTGCGCAAGGTCTAATTGGCTCACTCTCTTCCTGCCCATGGACGCACTGGGAGTACACTGAGGCTATCTGAGTATATTAATGGTCACACACTGAGACCGTGAGTCTAGGACTCTAGGAGATACCTAGAGGAACATTTTATCTTCCTTATTACGGGTGTAGTTAACACCATTCCTCAGACTGATATTATCTTGACGTGTGTAGTTTAATATTTCTTAAATAATTTCGATAGTAGTGTTTTTTTGAATGTTTGTGCCATTAAGTGGAACCAGAGTGATACTGTGATTGATTCTTTTAATGCATCTGATTGTTCGTCATAATTCTGATCTCAGGTATAACCTTGTTCCCCAGAGTAGTGGTTAAGTTAGGTTAGGAAGTGTGCATCTGTTGGGGTGCTATAATTTTGTTGAGCGCCCTTAAGGCCTATTCATTGTAGAGTATTTAATTTCTTATATTTTATTACCATTCCTCAGTGACTGATATTATTTTGTTGAAAACCCTTAAGGCCTATTCATTGTGGAGTATTTAATTTCTTATTTTTTAGTACCATTTCCTAAGTGACTGATATTATTTTGTGAAAGCCCTTAAGGCCTGTTCATGTGTGCAAACAACATTTCTTAATACTTCAAATTTATTGTTGCCTGTGTTTCTAATAATTTCTATGTCATGTATAACTTTTATTCCCCAGAGTAGTGTTTAAAGTTTAAGTTAAGAGGTGCGCATATTGGTGTACCATTATTTGATTGTGTTTGTAGTGTTGGAGGGAATATAAGTGTCTAAATTTTACAGTGTGTCTCATTCATCCCAGTCACAGACGCTATCCTTCCACGGGTCACGGACAGTTCATTTTGTGTAGTAGATTTAAGTGTTCTTGTGCTGGTTCGGGATTTTTCTCAAAGGGGCGCTTCCACTGCCTTTACCATCTATTAAATTTTAATAAACCCCAAGTCAAGTGAGAAATTAAAGTCCAGCAAATTCCGACCGGTTACAAATGGTAGCAGAGCGTAGTTTTTAATGTCGTGACTGATAGTACTGTGGTTGGGATAATGAACGCTATCATGTGTTGGTTAGTAATGGTAGGGATTGAACTCGCACTGATGCTCATCCTTGTGCCCGGACTGAGTTGGTTAGGCTTGACAGTAGAGATGTGTATGAGGAGGAAGAGAGACGGCCGCGGGACCTTGGTACAGCTGAGAGAGGAGTTCGGAGACCTAAAGAGGGATTATCAAGCACAGGTAAACAGGTTCAAGTGGGAGTCTCAGGCACACATTCAACGGTTCAGGGAGGAAACAAGGGGTGAATGTCAGGCACACGTCCAGCAGTCAAGGAAGTGTGAGGTCCAAGTGGGAAATATAGGGGTACGTAAGTAGTTCAGAGAGGTTGATCGAGCCCTCCAGCTGAGAGACAAGACGAAGCCGACCGATTACAGTTTAGGTTGCAGGGTAATGAGAAGGGGCAGGTCATCAGAGGGGATTGGAGAGATGGTTAGGTCAGAGATGTGCGTTGAGTAGTGGTTGCTGTCATGAGCGGGATTGAGTTGCTGTCATGAGCGGGATTGAGAGTACGGTTGTAATGTCCAGGGCCTCACTAAGATGGACTGGTACATTGTCAGAGGGTTGGTCTGCCGGCATGAGGTTCGGAGACGTGGACTGAGTATTGTTTTGACACTGGTTCCTCTTAGCTCAAGGGCCAGGCAAAAGGAGAGCATGTTGGAGATGGACTGAGTATTTTTTTTGACACTGGTTCCTCTTAGTTCAAGGGCCAGGCAAAAGGAGAGCATGCTTGTTTTGGACTGTGTATTTTTTTTTGACACTGGTTCCTCTTTGTTCAAGGGCCAGGCCAAAGGAGAGCATGTTTGTTTTGGGCTGGTATTAATTTTGACATTGGTTCTCTAGTTAAGGGCCAGGCAAAAGGGGAGCGTGATGTTCTGGTTGGATTGAGTTGGGCTAGGAAGAAATGGAGTTGCTAGCTGCGAGTGGAATAGTACAGAGTTGAAGGTGGGTTCTAAGTTGTTCTCTCAGCACATGAGGGCAGTGCTGTCTTTTTTAGGGGGGTCGAGTGTTAGCGGGAGAGAAAAGGAGAGAAGAGAAGACAAATGCTGCATTTAGCACGCTAAAGGGGTGAGGTGCAGTCCTTAGAACAAAATTTTAGGGGGGTCGTATGCATGTTTTCTCAGCACATGAGGACAGTGCTGTCTTTTTTTAGGGGGGTCGATTGTGATATCCAGAAATTTCAGAGTAATTTCAAATGCCCCGCCATGAGTGATACTGAGCGTTCAAGGTCATCTGAGGGGAGGGAGCGCTGCCTGCTCGTAGCGAGAGATTGCGGAACTAGGCCTATATGATATTAAATGTGATTTACCGAATTAATAATGATGCGATTCATGAAGTTAAGGGACTATTATTGAATTTGAAATTATTATAGATCGTTTAGCAGTCTGAATAATGTTACGGGTGTCCCAAGGAGTTATTAGTTAGGCGGAAAATATATCACGTAGGCCCAAGCTAGCGCCTTGGGGAGACGCGATGCTGGCTAGCCCCAGTCCCGGAGAGCATTCACACAGACAAGACGTTCCGCGCGTCCATCACAGAAATAGTCACGTGGCCTAGTCACCTGTGCTGCGCTATTGCAGTATAACAAGTAAGTCTCATTCGATCTCAGACAGGGTTAGATAGGGCAGTGATAAAGTAAACTAGAGCTAACAGTGAGTTCATTTCAGGGTTTCCGTCAGAACCCACTTGACTGGAGTTGACCGGAGTTGACTGCGAGAGATTGACTGCCGTTGATGATTGAGGGTGGCGATTGTCGCCATTGGACCGATCAGTGTAGGCCTGTCACTGTTTAGCGGGGTAGCAAAGGATCTCTTGAGTGAACGAGTGCTCCCGACAACTAACACGACACGGGACCAGCATCAGCAGTGGGTGATCAGTTCTTACCACTCCGGTGCACAACCCCACATGTCCCGAGCAGCTAGTGAAACCCTCTTGCTAACGGGAAGCTAAAGTTTCTCTCAACTGCGCAAGGTCTGATTGGCTCACTCTCTTCCTGCCCATGGACGCACTGGGAGTACACTGAGGCTATCTGAGTATATTAATGGTCACACACTGAGACCGTGAGTCTAGGACTCTAGGAGATACCTAGAGGAACATTTTATCTTCCTTATTACGGGTGTAGTTAACACCATTCCTCAGACTGATATTATCTTGACGTGTGTAGTTTAATATTTCTTAAATAATTTCGATAGTAGTGTTTTTTTGAATGTTTGTGCCATTAAGTGGAACCAGAGTGATACTGTGATTGATTCTTTTAATGCATCTGATTGTTCGTCATAATTCTGATCTCAGGTATAACCTTGTTCCCCAGAGTAGTGGTTAAGTTAGGTTAGGAAGTGTGCATCTGTTGGGGTGCTATAATTTTGTTGAGTGCCCTTAAGGCCTATTCATTGTAGAGTATTTAATTTCTTAAATTTTATTACCATTTCCTCAGTGACTGATATTATCTTGTTGAGTGCCCTTAAGGCCTATTCATTGTAGAGTATTTAATTTCGTAAATTTTATTACCATTTCCTCAGTGACTGATATTATTTTGTTGAAAGCCCTTAAGGCCTATTCATTGTAGAGTATTTAATTTCTTATATTTTATTACCATTCCTCAGTGACTGATATTATTTTGTTGAAAACCCTTAAGGCCTATTCATTGTGGAGTATTTAATTTCTTATTTTTTAGTACCATTTCCTAAGTGACTGATATTATTTTGTGAAAGCCCTTAAGGCCTGTTCATGTGTGCAAACAACATTTCTTACTACTTCAAATTTATTGTTGCCTGTGTTTCTAATAATTTCTATGTCATGTATAACTTTTATTCCCCAGAGTAGTGTTTAAAGTTTAAGTTAAGAGGTGCGCATATTGGTGTACCATTATTTGATTGTGTTTGTAGTGTTGGAGGGAATATAAGTGTCTAAATTTTACAGTGTGTCTCATTCATCCCAGTCACAGACGCTATCCTTCCACGGGTCACGGACAGTTCATTTTGTGTAGTAGATTTAAGTGTTCTTGTGCTGGTTCGGGATTTTTCTCAAAGGGGCGCTTCCACTGCCTTTACCATCTATTAAATTTTAATAAACCCCAAGTCAAGTGAGAAATTAAAGTCCAGCAAATTCCGACCGGTTACATATATATATATATATATATATATATATATATATATATATATATATATATATATATATATATATATATATATATATATATATATATATATATATATATATGTAATATTCAGAAATTTCAGAGTAATTTCAAATGCCCCGCCATGAGTGATACTGAGCGTTCAAGGTCATCTGATGGGAGGGAGCGCTGCCTGCTCGTACCGAGAGATTGCGGAACTAGGCCTATATGATATTAAATGTAATTTACCGAATTAATAATGATGCGATTCATGAAGGTAAGGGACTATTATTGAATTTGAAATTATTATAGATCGTTTAGCAGTCTGAATAATGTTACGGGTGTCCCAAGGAGTTATTAGTTAGGCGGAAAATATGTCACGTAGACCTAAGCTAACGCCTTGAGGAGACGCGACGCTGGCTAGGCCCCAGTCCCGGAGAGCATTCACACAGACAAGACGTTCCGCGCGTCCATCACAGAAATAGTCACGTGGCCTAGTCACCTGTGCTGCGCTATTGCAGTATAACAAGTAAGTCTCATTCGATCTCAGACAGGGTTAGATAGGGCAGTGATAAAGTAAACTAGAGCTAACAGCGAGTTCATTTCAGGGTTTCCGTCAGAACCCACTTGACTGGAGTTGACCGGAGTTGACTGCGAGAGATTGACTGCCGTTGATGATTGAGGGTGGCGATTGTCGCCATTGGACCGATCAGTGTAGGCCTGTCACTGTTTAGCGGGGTAGCAAAGGATCTCTTGAGTGAACGAGTGCTCCCGACAACTAAAACGACACGGGACCAGCATCAGCAGTGGGTGATCAGTTCTTACCACTCCGGTGCACAACGCCACATGTCCCGAGCAGCTAGTGAAACCCTCTTGCTAACGGGAAGCTAAAGTTTCTCTCAACTGTACAAGGTCTGATTGGCTCACTCCCTTCCGCTTTATGGACGCACTGGGAGTACACTGAGGCTATCTGAGTAAACTAATGGTCACACACTGAGACCGTGAGTCTAGGTCTCTAGGAGATACCTAGAGGAACATTTTCCCTCCCTTATTACGGGTGTAGTTAACACCATTCCTCAGACTGATATTATCTTGACGTGTGTAGTTTAATAGTTTCTAAATAATTTTGATAATATTGTTTTGAATGTTTGTGCCATTAAGTGGAACCAGAGTGATACTGTGATTTGATTCTTTTAATGCCTCTAATTGTTCTTCATAATTCTGATCTCAGGTATAACCTTGTTCCCCAGAGTAGTGGGTAGGTTAGGTTAGGAAGTGTACATCTGTTGGGGTGCTATAATTTTGTTGAGTGCCCTTAAGGCCTATTCATTGTAGAGTATTTAATTTCTTAAATTTTATTACCATTTCCTCAGTGACTGATATTATTTTGTTGAAAGCCCTTAAGGCCTATTCATTGTAGAGTATTTAATTTCTTATATTTTATTACCATTCCTCAGTGACTGATATTATTTTGTTGAAAACCCTTAAGGCCTATTCATTGTGGAGTATTTAATTTCTTATTTTTTAGTACCATTTCCTAAGTGACTGATATTATTTTGTGAAAGCCCTTAAGGCCTGTTCATGTGTGCAATTAACATTTCTTAATACTTCAAATTTATTGTTGCCTGTGTTTCTAATAATTTCTATGTCATTTATAACTTTTATTCCCCAGAGTAGTGTTTTAAGTTTAAGTTAAGAGGTGCGCATATTGGTGTACCATTATTTGATTGTGTTTGTAGTGTTGGAGGGAATATAAGTGTCTAAATTTTACAGTGTGTCTCATTCATCCCAGTCACAGACGCTATCCTTCCACGGGTCACGGACAATTCATTTTGTGTAGTAGATTTAAGTGTTCTTGTGCTGGTTCGGGATTTTTCTCAAAGGGGCGCTTCCACTGCCATTACCATCTATTAATTTTTAATAAACCCCAAGTCAAGTGAGAAATTAAAGTCCAGCAAATTCCGACCGGTTACAAATGGTAGCAGAGCGTGGTTTTTAATGTCGTGACTGATAGTACTGTGGTTGGGATAATGAACGCTATCATGTGTTGGTTAGTAATGGTAGGGATTGAACTCGCACTGATGCTCATCCTTGTGCCCGGACTGAGTTGGTTAGGCTTGACAGTAGAGATGTGTATGAGGAGGAAGAGAGACGGCCGCGGGACCTTGGTACAGCTGAGAGAGGAGTTCGGAGACCTAAAGAGGGATTATCAAGCACAGGTAAACAGGTTCAAGTGGGAGTCTCAGGCACACATTCAACGGTTCAGGGAGGAAACAAGGGGTGAATGTCAGGCACACGTCCAGCAGTCAAGGAAGTGTGAGGTCCAAGTGGGAAATATAGGGGTACGTAAGTAGTTCAGAGAGGTTGATCGAGCCCTCCAGCTGAGAGACAAGACGAAGCCGACCGATTACAGTTTAGGGTGCATGGTAATGAGAAAAGGCAGGTTGTAGGGGGTGAGTTGGAGGAGTTGTGAGTAGGGCAGAGGGGATTGGAGAGATGGTTAGGTCAGAGATGTGCGTTGAGTAGTGGTTGCTGTCATGAGCGGGATTGAGTTGCTGTCATGAGCGGGATTGAGTTGCTGTCATGAGCGGGATTGAGTTGCTGTCATGAGCGGGATTGAGAGTACGGTTGTAATGTCCAGGGCCTCACTAAGATGGACTGGTACATTTTCAGAGGGTTGGTCTGCCGGCATGAGGTTCGGAGACGTGGACTGAGTATTTTTTTGACACTGGTTCCTCTTAGCTCAAGGGCCAGGCAAAAGGAGAGCATGTTTGTTTTGGACTGAGTATTGTTTTGACACTGGTTCCTCTTAGCTCAAGGGCCAGGCAAAAGGAGAGCATGTTTGTTTTGGACTGAGTATTGTTTTGACACTGGTTCCTCTTAGCTCAAGGGCCAGGCAAAAGGAGAGCATGCTTGTTTTGGACTGTGTATTTTTTTTGACACTGGTTCCTCTTAGTTCAAGGGCCAGGCCAAAGGAGAGCATGTTTGTTTTGGGCTGGTATTAATTTTGACATTGGTTCTCTAGTTAAGGGCCAGGCAAAAGGGGAGCGTGATGTTCTGGTTGGATTGAGTTGGGCTAGGAAGAAATGGAGTTGCTAGCTGCGAGTGGAATAGTACAGAGTTGAAGGTGGGTTCTAAGTTGTTCTCTCAGCACATGAGGGCAGTGCTGTCTTTTTTTAGGGGGGTCGATTGTAATATTCAGAAATTTCAGAGTAATTTCAAATGCCCCGCCATGAGTGATACTGAGCGTTCAAGGTCATCTGAGGGGAGGGAGCGCTGCCTGCTCATAGCGAGAGATTGCGGAACTAGGCCTATATGATATTAAATGTAATTTACCGAATTAATAGTGATGCGATTCATGAAGTTAAGGGACTATTATTGAATTTGAAATTATTATAGATCGTTTAGCAGTCTGAATAATGTTACGGGTGTCCCAAGGAGTTATTAGTTAGGCGGAAAATATGTCACGTAGACCTAAGCTAACGCCTTGAGGAGACGCGACGCTGGCTAGGCCCCAGTCCCGGAGAGCATTCACACAGACAAGACGTTCCGCGCGTCCATCACAGAAATAGTCACGTGGCCTAGTCACCTGTGCTGCGCTATTGCAGTATAACAAGTAAGTCTCATTCGATCGCAGACAGGGTTAGATAGGGCAGTGATAAAGTAAACTAGAGCTAACAGCGAGTTCATTTCAGGGTTTCCGTCAGAACCCACTTGACTGGAGTTGACCGGAGTTGACTGCGAGAGATTGACTGCCGTTGATGATTGAGGGTGGCGATTGTCGCCATTGGACCGATCAGTGTAGGCCTGTCACTGTTTAGCGGGGTAGCAAAGGATCTCTTGAGTGAACGAGTGCTCCCGACAACTAAAACGACACGGGACCAGCATCAGCAGTGGGTGATCAGTTCTTACCACTCCGGTGCACAACCCCACATGTCCCGAGCAGCTAGTGAAACCCTCTTGCTAACGGGAAGCTAAAGTTTCTCTCAACTGTACAAGGTCTGATTGGCTCACTCCCTTCCGCTTTATGGACGCACTGGGAGTACACTGAGGCTATCTGAGTAAACTAATGGTCACACACTGAGACCGTGAGTCTAGGTCTCTAGGAGATACCTAGAGGAACATTTTCCCTCCCTTATTACGGGTGTAGTTAACACCATTCCTCAGACTGATATTATCTTGACGTGTGTAGTTTAATAGTTTCTAAATAATTTTGATAATATTGTTTTGAATGTTTGTGCCATTAAGTGGAACCAGAGTGATACTGTGATTTGATTCTTTTAATGCCTCTAATTGTTCTTCATAATTCTGATCTCAGGTATAACCTTGTTCCCCAGAGTAGTGGGTAGGTTAGGTTAGGAAGTGTACATCTGTTGGGGTGCTATAATTTTGTTGAGTGCCCTTAAGGCCTATTCATTGTAGAGTATTTAATTTCGTAAATTTTATTACCATTTCCTCAGTGACTGATATTATTTTGTTGAAAGCCCTTAAGGCCTATTCATTGTAGAGTATTTAATTTCTTATATTTTATTACCATTCCTCAGTGACTGATATTATTTTGTTGAAAACCCTTAAGGCCTATTCATTGTGGAGTATTTAATTTCTTATTTTTTAGTACCATTTCCTAAGTGACTGATATTATTTTGTGAAAGCCCTTAAGGCCTGTTCATGTGTGCAATTAACATTTCTTAATACTTCAAATTTATTGTTGCCTGTGTTTCTAATAATTTCTATGTCATTTATAACTTTTATTCCCCAGAGTAGTGTTTTAAGTTTAAGTTAAGAGGTGCGCATATTGGTGTACCATTATTTGATTGTGTTTGTAGTGTTGGAGGGAATATAAGTGTCTAAATTTTACAGTGTGTCTCATTCATCCCAGTCACAGACGCTATCCTTCCACGGGTCACGGACAATTCATTTTGTGTAGTAGATTTAAGTGTTCTTGTGCTGGTTCGGGATTTTTCTCAAAGGGGCGCTTCCACTGCCATTACCATCTATTAATTTTTAATAAACCCCAAGTCAAGTGAGAAATTAAAGTCCAGCAAATTCCGACCGGTTACATATATATATATATATATATATATATATATATATATATATATATATATATATATATATATATATATATATATATATATATATATATATATATATATTATTTTAGGTTTGGTTAGGAATCCGTTACATAAAACAATTGTACTGTACCGTTATCTTTTATTGAGTATGATCTAAAATCACGGTATAATGACATTGTCACACTAGTGTCATTATCATCTAAAATTATTAAAATCACAGCAATGTAAAAATAACAGCTTGAGCTAAAATCACGGTATAATGACACTAGTATCAATGTAATACAATGGAAATGTAAAAAGTAGCAACTAAATCTAAAATTACAGACTCAGAGTACAGTGAAAATGGATGTCTGACATAAGCCCCCCCCCCGACGAAAGCCACCCAGACAACAGCCCCCCAGACAAAAGCCCCCTACTTTGATCGGGGTGGCTTTTGTCTGACAACCCTAACCCTAACCTAACCTAACCCAACCTAACCTAACTTAACCTAACCCTAACCTAACCAATAATTAACCACAGAGAAGAACAGTATATTTTACCCTCAACTATTTAATTATGTCCGTAACTTTTGAAGGCCCTTACTGTTGTCAGACAAAAGCCACCCCGATCAAAGTAGGGGGCTTTTGTCTGGGTGGCTTTCGTCTGGGGGGCTTTTGTCTGGGGGGGGGGGGGCTTTTGTCTGTACCCCAGTGAGGATAGTGTCTTAGTATAAAATCGCAATGCTGTGAAACAAAATCTTAATATTTAATCTCAGTACCGCAGCAAAAGTCACATCAATATTTTTTAACCAATACTTTAATATTTCTTACCTTATAGTATTATGTCTTCCAACGAAGTAAATAACTGGATCGAAAACACAAGAGAACTTAAAAGTCGTCTAGCCTCCCCTCGTCTTGTCACGATGGAGACTTGTGCAGAACTGAAGTGAATTGCTTGTAACTGGTGGATTGGTCGGCTGTACGTGAACTGATATGACCCGAGACTGCATGGTTTTGCAGCTACTGGAGACGTTACTCCTTCCCTTTGTATCGGCGGCAAGTTAATCCTCGTCGTGTCTGACCTAACACCTGACCCACACCACATGAGCTCACTGGCGTACTTGTTTGAAGTTGTTTCCTTAATCCTCAACAGGTTACAGGTTGTGTGGCCGTGATGATGTGGGTCAGGTGTTAGGTCAGACACGACAAGGATTAACTTGCCGCCGATACAAAGGGATGGATTAACGTCTCCAGTAGCTGCAGATATGGGTGATGAGCAGACCCAAAAGTGCCGCGGATCCCCTAGCTACGCTAGTGGAAACAAGTGGACTGTGAAGAGCTGCAGAAGGACCGCTGTGGGCTCCAAGAATGGTCGAAGAAATGGCTGCTGAGATTCAATGTCACGAAGTGTAAGAGGATGCACCTGGGACGTACCAACGGTAAGGAGGCGTTTCATATGTCCCAACGGGATGAAGAAACTGCACTAGTTGAGTCTGAATGTGAAAAGGACCTAGGTGTGTATGTTGACAATGAGCTGAAGTACTCGGGCCATTGCGAGAAGAAGGTAAATCAGGCAAATAGATTATTGGGTCTTATAGGAAGGTCGTTCAGATATCTAGACGGTCCGTCCCTCGTAACGATCTTCAGGAGTGAAGTGCTTCCCCATCTGGAGTTCTGTCACCCCGACTGGTCCCCGAGATATACTAGGGGCTGTCACTTGTTTGAAAATGTTCAAAGTAGGGCCACCAGACTGGAGCCTGCACTTCGGCACCTCAGCTACCCTGAGAGATTGGAGCGCCTGATCTTGCCTAGCTTATACTACAGACGGGCAAGGGGTAACCTAAGTGAGGTGTATAAGCATCTCAGGGGGCACTACTCAGTTGAGTGTCCTTACTTGGAGTTGGCGGACGCTCTCCCCACAAGGGGTTACAGCTCAAGATTTAAGAAGCCGCAAGTCCAGAAAACTGTGAGGGCAAACTTTTTCGGAGTGAGAGTTGTAAACTCTTGGAACAATATACCAGAAAGTGTTGTGACGGCACCGAGTGTTTGCTCTTTCGAAACAAAACTTGACCAACACTGGAGCAGGTTCAGGTACATTCAGGAGCCGCTGCATGCCCAGTACTTGCCAACAGTGAGTAACAGAGACGTGACCGATCGCCCAAGCGGCTGACAAGCCGATCATTTGGTGAAGAGGATAAAAGAAAAGGAACGTAATCAGTGACGTTACCGATCGCCCAAGCGGCTAACGAGCCGATCAATGGCGAAGAGGATAAAAGTAAAAGAAAACCACACAGGAAAAGGGAACAATGGAGTGAAGTGGATTCCTCCCCTACAAGCACTGAACCTTCTCGAATTCCCCAGCCTACGCCTCCAGCGCCGGCCACGGAGCGGGGGTCAACTATCTACCCACGCCTACCCCCGCCTTATAAGGCCTGACACCTCTGTGACCACCCTCTTTTCTACCCAGTGCCACCAGCAAGCAACACCTTCTCCTCCGCGCCAGCCGGGCGGCTGCCGCTCCCGCCAGCGACCTTGGCGTCCCTCAAGCCGCGTTCCCTCACTCTGGGCACCCTCACCACCCAGCTCTCTCTACTCAACGCTTATTACCATGCTACCTACCCAGCAACAAGCTGCATTGTACATCCAATACAATATGTATACAGTGAGCACATTGTGAGTTTCCTTTCTCCATCCCATCCTGAGTGTGAACCAATATCTCATACCCCTACAAATGGTGACCCCCGGAGATTCGCACTCACACAGGATGGAGGAGAAACTGATCACTCTCCCAGTCTTCAAGCAACATGGAAGACTGGCTTATCCACACAGAAGCAGCTCTCATCGGCTCTACATCTACTGTCTCTACACCGCAGGTTAGACACCCTAGAGCAGCTCTGCTACTCTAAGCAGACACCAGCTCCTCTTCCTGCCCCAAGCACCACGTTCTACCGACCCCAACACACCCGTCCTGCCTCAGACGCCGCCCCCGGCCCAGCAGTACCCCCTGCCGCTCCTCCTGACGCGGACCCACACACCCCTCTTTCCTCCCTCAGGTACCCCCTGCTACTGTCCTGCACCCTGCTGCTGTCGTGGACCCTGCTGCTGTCATGGACACTCTTCCTAATGCAGTAGACACGTTAGGTTAGTAGCGTGTTGAAGGAGGTAGATGTGCAGGAGCTTCGTTAGAGAAGATGTTGCCTGTTTCTGGCCTCCAGGTTGAATGAAAGCTGGACAGCGAGGAGCTTGCTGGAGGAGGTGTTGCGTGTTCAGGAAGATGGGCCAGAATGAATCTCAATGGAGAGACAGAGCTTATATACCCAGCAGCCGTGAGTCATCTATGAGTCATGTTGGGAAAACCCGAGAAAGTCGCAGGTCTTTGGTTCCGTTGCTAAGATACTGCGGCATCTGGTGACGCCCCCGCCTTGCCGCTAGTTTGGTTGCTAGGGAAGATGGTAGCAGCTGGTGGCTGCGGCTAAGCAGTTGTAGGGAGAACGTCCACTACAATATATATAACACTATTTTTCCCTTTTCAAAAGAGAGCATGGCTGCTACAAATCCTAAATAAACAAAACTTACAGAATTACATATGGCAGGGAAGAAGAGAATAGAACACAACAAATATAACTTCCTAACTAAACAGTTTTGAAAGGCCTGTTCACAATTCAGATAATTAGAGGTCTAATTTAATTACAGGTCTCCTAACTCTGTTTGATCTTCTAGGACTATTCCCTCCATCAAGTTTTACAGGGGTTTCACTTGCACTCTGTGCATTATCAGTGACAGACATATCATCACTACAATCAGTTGACACAGTGAGTGGATGCTGGGAAACATCATCTTTGACATCATCATGATGATGATCATCTGAAACTGTGTCAAGTTTATCATCATGTCCTGGTGCTACATTCATCTCGTCATGTGCCTGAATGATGTGATCCACATGAACATACCTCAAAGAGTTACCACATTTCACTAAATATGTCCTAGATCCACATACCTTGTCAATAACACCAGTTATCCACTTTGCATGTACAGTACCATAACCTTTAGCCATGTTCCTAACTCTCACCCTATCATTTACCTTGAACACTCTTTCACTGGAACTCTTATCATGATACATTTTTTGTTGAGCTTGTTTCCTCTCTACAACTTCAAACAGACTTGGCTTAACTAAACTTAATCTTGTTCTCAACTGTCTCTTCACCATTAACTCTGCAGGAGTACATCCTGTCACACTATGTGGCGTGGTTCTGTATCTGAGTAAGAAATTTGCTAGTCTGTGTTTCATTGATTTTCCTACAGTTCCTTGAATTACCTGCTTGGAAAGTGCTTCCTTTATAATTCTAACTGATCTCTCAGCTGCACCATTAGAGGCAGGATGATAGGGTGGGGTCAGTACATGCCTTACACCGTTGAATCTCATGAAGTTTTTAAACTCTGATGATTGGAATGGAGGACCATTGTCAGAAACTACCTATTCTAGTATTCCATGTTCGGCAAATATTAATCTTAATTCATCAATGGTGCTACCAGCATTAATACTGTACATGTGCTTAACATCAATCTGTATGTATATTATGTATGCTGTATTATATATTATGTATGTATATTATGTATGTGCTCCATAAATATATATTATTTATTCAGCCTAGCTAGCAGCATGTGGCAATGTAATTACCATGTCCCACATGCTTAATTAATGTGCCTGGCGACATATGGAAGCTGCTAATGTATCACTTGCCATACGTCGCCTATAGAGCAGTTGACCAGCAGACAGGTTGAAGAGCGCTACTCTCCTTGTGTACATATCTCTTATCCAGTAAATCGAACCTACAAAACTATACAGGTGTTTGTGTTCGCTCCTGTATATTGAACTTATTACCCAGAACACGAACATGGCGCAGTGAACCGGTTTTACTGGATAATTACGAGTGACACTGCAAAGTTTGTGGAAAGCCGGCTTACGGACTCCTTCCCTGTGTCAACCAACCGCCGCCCGCCACCCCTCCTCGAAGAATTTAGCAACTTTGAGCAGTGTCAGTGACAGTGATTTTCTGTGAAGTGTTTAGTGCATTGTGTGTTTCGTGCCATACATGTGTGACCTTGTTCTAAAGGATTCCCAAGATACACGGCATGTTCTGGGCATTTGTAAGGAGTAAAGTTTTTCACATCCTTCTCTCTTCATGCCTCGAGGGTAACTGACACTAGACGTCGTTTCCACCCCCCTCACAGCTCGAGGAGACGCTCTCGCCCGCCCGGCACACACACATACACGCACACACACACACTGAACTCGGCGATTCACTTATATATATTTTATATATATAATCTACTTATCTGTGTATTTAATTAATTTTTTGTCTGAAATCTTGTTGATACGACGGGCTGACCGGTCAACACTGATTTAAGACACAGTACACAGATGAAGTAGTTATGTCTCATGCCTTACGTAGCCATGGAGCTTGCGCCCGGATGAGTCAGTCGGATGATAGCTCCGCAGAGATGGATGACCAGGCTGACCATGACGCCCCAGCTACCACAACATCGCGCAGCCCTTCACCTCGATATTCAGCGTTGTCTCCAGAGATAATTGCTTTAATGAAGTTTATGAGAGATGAAAGGCGCGAGGATGAAGCTAACAGACTTGTGGAGGACGAATGCAGAAGACAAGCAGAGGCAGAGAGAGACCACCAACGGAGATTGGAAGACAGTGCACGGTTTGAAGCTTTGATATCTCGCCTCACTGTTAACCAAGCCCCTGGCTCTAACACTGCCTCGGTACTGACTGGTTCAGATACCTCATCAATGCTTCCTTCACGCCCCCCAGCCCCACCTAAAGCAGTAGCTCAAACACCGCCCATCTTGAAGCCTGATGTGACTTTCCAGACTTTTCGTGAATGGCGGCGACGGTGGACTGATTATGCTACAATGGTGGATGTCCAGATTTTGTCACCGCCTAAACAACTCATCCAGCTGCGTATGTGCCTGTCCTTGGAAATTCAGCGTGTCTTGGAACATACGTTGCAGGTACCTCCGACCTCTTCGTTGTCTGTAGAGGAGGTACTGGACATTCTACAACGGCACATCAAAGGACAGCAGAATGAAGCTCTGCGCAGGAGGGAATTGTTTAGCTGCAGACAGACGGAGGGTGAGACTTTTGACGCCTTTTATGTACGACTCAAGAGAGCCTCGGAAGAGGTAGATATATGTCTAGGCCACCACCAGCAGTGCGAGGAGACCCAGTTGAAGCAGGTGATCCTGATGGGTGTTAAGGACGAGGAGTTTGTCCAACGCCTCACCTCCCTCGACTCTTCCTCTTCTCTCAAGGATGTGTTGAAGATAAGTCGCTCCTATGAGGCTGCCAGGTGTGCCACCTCTGCCATCCGAGCTCCCCCTACAGCTGTACGCGCTGTGTCCCGGTACAAGAAGGACAAGAAGTCTGCTCCTACGCCTTCGCCCACCACGTCCACGCCCGGTTCATTTTGTAACAACTGTGGTAAGCAGTACGGAACACAGGTGTGTCCAGCTGCTGAGTCTACCTGCAACAGTTGTGACCGTAAGGGCCACTGGTCACTCACAGTACGGTGCCCAGCCAAGTACGTCCAGTGCAATGTGTGCGGTCGTCTGGGCCACTATGACAAGTGTTGTCCGACCAACAAACCCAAGGGACAGCGTCGGCGGAAGCAGCAGCGCCCTTCCACCAGTGAGGGCCGCCCACAGTCGCCAAATCAGAGGCACGACGACCCTGGACAAAGCCCGACCCATATTAGGAGGGTGTACTCCTCGCGTCCCAGGACCATAGTTCCCCAGCACATCAGCGTCATCGTGACCTACGGCAATGTGTCATCCCGTCTCGAGATGCTACCCGACACCGGCGCTGAGGCTACGGTCATCGGTCCCCAGCATTTGCAATACTTGGGGCTCTCTCCAAGTGATCTAGGACCGCCCCCCAAGGATCTCCGCTTCACGGTAGATGGTTCACTCCAAGCACAAGTCACCTTTGGCAACAGGTCGTGTCAAGCCTGGATTGATGTGCATAACGGTGTCCCGACTCCTTTGCTGTCCTACAGACATTGTCAAGAGTTGGCCATCATCTCCCAAGACTTCCCAACACCGATTCTCGAGGTAAAATACGCCAACAGGGTGCACGAAGGGAGCAGCAACCTCCCTGCTGCCGCCCTCCCCCTACCTCTGGCCAGTGACACCTCTCCTTCGGTAGTTGTCCCTGCTGCTTCACGTCCACACGTCTTGGCTCGCCTTCACGACAGTCACCGTGGAGCTGAGGCCACCAAACGACATGCACGACAGACTGTGTTCTGGCCCGGCATCATCTCTGACATCTCCAATGTTGTCCGTGCGTGTGAGCCCTGCCAAGTATTACAACCCAGCCAGCAGCAGGAACCCTTCATGAGTGACGACAACCCCACCCGCCCCTTTGAGTCTGTGTCGGCCGACTTTTTCTCTGTGTCAGGAAAGTCCTTCCTTGTTATCGTCGACCGTCTCTCTGGTTGGCCGGTTGTCATCAAGTGCGGTAATGACATGACGTCTGCCGCCACCATCAGCAAGTTCCGCCACTACTTCCGTGACGTGGGCGTTCCCGTACGCCTGCGAAACGACGGAGGGCCTCAGTTCACAAGCCGGGACTTTGCTGTGTTCCTTGACCGATGGGGATTCCGGCATGTGTTGTCATCGCCCCATTACCCGCAGTCCAACGGCCACGCTGAGGCTGCTGTCAAATCCTTGAAGCACCTCATCCTTAAGGTGGCCCCTCCTGGGAATATCGACTGCGAGGCCTTCGACCGGGGTCTTCTTGAACTCCGCAACACACCTAAATACACCGGACGCTCCCCTGCTCAGGTTTTGTATGGACACCCCCTTCGTTCTTGTGTCCCTGCTCACCCTCAATCCTTTTCCAAGGAGTGGCAGGCCAAGACAGAGGATTGTGATCGCCGAGCCGCCCGTTCTCTCCCCAGGTTGAGTGTTGGCATCGAAGTCCGTGTTCAGGACCCGACCTCCCTACGTTGGGACAAAGTAGGCGGAGTCATGGGTCTCCGTAGGTCACGGGACTACCAGGTGCGGTTACCCAGTGGTCGTGTGTGGTGGAGGAACCGCCGTTTTCTCCGCCCTGTAAACAATGCCTTCTGCTGACCCCGCCACCAGTGTTGAGTCCCATACCCTTCCCAGTGATCTAGTCCCTCGACGCTCAGAACGGATCCAAAAGAAAAGGTCCGCTCAAGACTTGCTATGAGCGTATAGGGGGGAGGGAGGTGTATGTATATTATGTATGCTGTATTATATATTATGTATGTATATTATGTATGTGCTCCATTTATATATATTATTTATTCAGCCTAGATAGCAGCATGTAGCAATGTAATAACCATGTCCCACATGCTTAATTAATGTGCCTGGCAACATATGGAAGCTGCTAATGTATCACTTGCCATACGTCGCCTATAGAGCAGTTGACCAGCAGACAGGTTGAGGAGTGCTACTCCCCTTGTGTACATATCTCTTATCCAGTAAATTGAACCTACAAAACTATACAGGTGTTTGTGTTCGCTCCTGTATATTGAACTTATTACCCAGAACACGAACACAATCCACTTTGAATGACTATCAATTAATACAAGAAATTTGTCTGTTCCTGTAAGATTGTACCATCGTACGATATGTTTTCCCATGTTGAGATGGGGGCTTGTCTTTGGCAGCGCCCGGTTGCCAGTCACCAGCTGACGCTGTTAGAATAAAGTCTACAAAGAACGTGGTCTATGACTCCAACCTCTCACATGGCGCAGTGAGTAGGATATGTCGGGGCCCGACACACCATTACAGCCCTGACAAGAACGCTGACATGGCCCCTACACGTCCACGATTCTCGACGCCCTCAAGGGGACGCCAGGGCTTCTCTACACCGGCGGGGAACACCACGCGCGCCCAGCAGCAGGCCATGAGTGCATTGATGGCTCAGATGGCGTCTCTAGCTGCTGGCGGTGGTCATGCTTCTATGCCGGTCATGAAGCCCTCAGCAGCTGTCGAACCAGAGAAGTGTGAGGCAGAAATGCCAGCAGCTGCATTTAGGACATGGAGGCGGTCCATGGAGTCATGGGTGCTGTTGAACGGGTGGTCACAACTGGTGGCCACACTCCACATTCGCCTGAACTGCGTCCCTGCACTCCAAAGGGTGATTGACTCGAGATACCCCAGCGGTCAGTGGGAGCAGCTCTCGCCCAAAGAAGCCCTGGACGCCATCAGTGGAATGGTTCTTCAATCTTCAAACCAAGCTGTGAAATGGAACGAGTTTTTCAACAGCAAACAAGGTGAAGAGGAGCCCATGAAAAGGTATTTTCAACGATGCTTCGCAGAGGCAGTGGAGTGTGAATTTAAATGTCCCACCTGTGATAACGACCTCTCTGAGTACATGCTATTACGTAAAGTTATGGTGGGCCTGAGTAACCCAGTGTTGAAAAGGGAAATTTTCCAGGGGTACTCTAGTTATAATAGTGTTGAAGTGCTTAGAAACAAATGCATGTTATTTGAGGCAGCAGTGAGAGATGCTGGTGTATTGTGTCGTACGTCTGGCCAGGCAGTGGTGGGAACAGCCGCGGAGGCAGTGGCGGTTGGTGATGACGTCACCGGTGAGTCCGAGGTAGCTGCCGCCCGACCTGGACACCCCAATCGCGCGCACTGTGGTAACTGCGGCATGTCACATGCCTCTGGTAAAAGTAACTGCCCTGCAAGTGGGGCTACATGTCGCAATTGCTGTAAGGTTGGTCACTTCAAAAGGTGTTGTAGGAGTAAGTCAGCCCTAAGTGCTCCTGTGGATGTGTCAGGCGCTGTTACAGTGGCAACAGCCCAGCTATCCCGCCACCCCAGGTTACGAGTGTTCGTGTCCCAGGCCGGGGGCAATTCCCCCGCCACCCCTGTGCTGGCTGTAGCTGACACGGGTGCTATGGTGTGTGTGGCAGGCGCATCCCTGCTCCGGGACATCGGTTTGTGTCCGGGGCAACTTCGGGCCCGTAATGGCCTAAGGGACGTGGCAAACAAACAGCTCAAGTGTCTGGGGTCCGCCCCCTGCCACCTCGGTGTGGACGAGGGGTCCACCGTCCAGGAGGTCTACTTCGTGCAGACAGCCAAGGCCCTCTATCTGTCATTGGAGGCCTGCAAGTGCCTCAACTTGGTGCCTGTCGACTTCCCGCTCCATAGACGTGCTGTGGCTGCCGTGAGCGATGGAGGGGAGCGGCACACTGCCGACGATCTACCTCCGAACCGTTTACCTGAGAGCAGCCGTTTCCCGCCGAGGCCAGTTGAGATACCCTTGCCTCCTTTGGAGGAGAATGTGGCCAGGCTGGAGGCATGGCTACTCACGCACTTTTCGTCTACCGCATTCAACACCAGCAGGTCCCCACTGCCAGTCATGACTGGTCCCCCTCACTGTATCCACCTGACGCCCGGCACGACCCCCTATGCCTGTCACACACCCGCTCCCGTTCCGAAACACTGGGAAGCGGAGGTGAAGGCCCAGTTGGAGGAGGACGTCAGGAGAGGCGTCATCCAGCCAGTGCCTGCTGGTGAGGCTACGGAGTGGTGCGCCAGGATGGTCGTGGTGGCCAAGAAAAACGGTCAGCCCAGGCGCACTGTGGACTTCCAACGCCTCAATGCAAGCTGTCTGAGGGAGACGCACCACACACCTGCACCATTCGACATGGTGTCTGGGGTGCCAGTGCACTCGTTCAAAACCGTCGCCGACGCCTTTTGGGGATTTCATCAAGTGGAGTTGGAGGAGGAGAGTAGACGCCTGACCACATTCATCACGCCGTGGGGGCGTTTTCGATACTGCAGGACGCCCATGGGACATTGCTCAGCGTCAGATGCTTACACCAAGAGGTTTGATGACGCTATTCAGGATGTGCCCCGCAAGTACAAGTGCGTGGATGACACTCTCCTCTATGACTCCAGTGTGAAGGGGGCGTTCTGGCACACTTACGATTTTCTGGAGACCTGCGCTCGCACAGGTATCATGCTGAAACCAGAAAAGTTCTTGTTCTGCAGGAGAGAAGCTGAGTTTGTGGGTTTCCTCCTGGGGTGGGACCTCTACCAGCCCACTGCCCAACGTCTGTCAGCCATCAAGGACTTCCCCATGCCGGATCAGCCATCAATCACTGACATCAGGTCCTGGCATGGCTTGGTTAACCAGTTGGCTCCCTTCCTTGCCACTGCACCTGTGCTGGAGCTCTTCCGTGAGCTCCTCAAGAAGCCAGTGGGCAAGCAGGTGTATTGGGACGACCAGCTGCGGCTCAAGTTTCGCCAGGCCCAGGACACCATCTGTCAGTTGGCCAGAGATGGCTTGGTGTACTACGACAAATCCAGGCCGAAGGCAGCTGTCACTGATTGGAGCAAGGAGGGCATCGGCTTCGTCGTCCTGCAACAATACTGTGCTTGTGCCTCTCCAGAGACGCCCTTCTGCTGCAGAGGAGGGTGGCGGTTGGCTCTGTGTGGTAGCCGACATCTGAGCACGGCCGAGGCTGGTTATGCTGCAGTAGAAGGGGAGGCCCTGGCTGTGGTGTGGTGCCTGTGCAAGGCCAGGCTGTTCCTCCTTGGCTGCCCGAACCTCATTCTGGTGACGGACCACCGCCCCTTAGTTGGCTTGCTAGGGGACAGAGCCCTCACGGATGTGGCGAATCCGCGCCTGTTCAGGCTCAAGGAGAAGACCCTGCAGCACCGATTCACGGTCAAATACTTGCCAGGGAAGCGGAACTATGCAGCTGACGCCCTATCCCGCTTCCCCTCCCTCAGGGCGGCGCCTGATGCGGAGGACATGGACCAAGAGGAGGACCTGTGCGCTGCAGTGTGTGCAGTCACAATCGCAGCACTGGATCAGGATGGGTGCATCACTATGGACGAAGACACAGTGTGCAAAGCGGCTGCGGACGACCCAGTGTACCAGATTCTAGTGTCGAGGGTGCTGGCGGGCGACTGGCACCCCCACAAGTCGCAGGAGGTGGCCTGTCTGCGCCCGTACTTCTCGGTGAGGGACAGGTTGGCTGTGGTCAGGGGTTTGGTCACCTACACCTTTGACCAGGGCTGCGTGCGCCTTGTCATCCCCGACTCCCTCCGCCACCGGGTCGCCGTTAACCTGCATGTGGGGCACCAGGGCCTCGACTCAATGCTCAGGCGGGCCCGGCAGTCTGTCTATTGGCCTGGCATGGAGGGTGACCTGCAGTATCATCGGTCCCGGTGTGCTGCTTGCGAGACCCACGCCCCTTCCCAGCCTCCGGAGTCGTTGGTTCTGACCCCAGCGCCAGACTATCCCTTTCAACAAGTGGTGGCCGATTTGTTCCACCTGCAGGGCCGCACGTACCTAGCATATGCTGACCGACTGACAGGTTGGCTGGAGATCGCCCACTTCCCCAACGAGGCCACCTCTGGAAAAATCATCGCCAGTCTGCGGGCCTACTTCACGAGGTGGGGGGTACCTGAGCAGATCTCCACGGATGGAGGCACCAACCTTGCCAGCCTTGAGATGACAGATTTCCTCAAGTCATGGGGGGTCGAGGTGCGCCTCTCGTCGGCCCACTTCCCCCAGTCCAATGGCAGGGCAGAGGCTGGGGTCAAGGCTGCCAAGAGGCTCCTCAGGGATAACACTGGGCCCGGGGGTAGCCTGGACTGCGATAGGACATCCCAGGCCCTCCTCCAGTACCTGAACACGCCTCTGCGGGGGGTGAACAAGTCGCCCGCCCAACTTGCCACCGGCCGCCAGCTCCGTGACGGCGTTCCCGTGGCCAGACAGCACTATAAGGTGGACCAGCACTGGCGGCGGGCACTTCGTATGAGGGAGGTGCGCTTGGCCGAAACCCAGGATGGGGTCCTGTCGCGGAGGGAGGTATCCCGCCAGCTGGCTCCCCTAGTCGTGGGCACGCAGGTGCGTGTGCAGGACGCAGCTACCAAGCTCTGGGACAGGACAGGCATAGTGGTGGAAGCCCGCCCTCACAGGCAGTATGCCGTCAGGTTGAGTGGCAGTGGCAGGGTGTCCATCCGCAACAGACGCCACCTGCGAAACGGCTCCACACCTGTGCCTACTACTCCGGTGGTGCACCAAGCTGTGCCTCCTGGCCCCCCTTCTGCTGTGCCCTCCGTACCCGCGCCCTCCTTCGCACCCACGGCCCCTCCCCAGTCGAGCGCGGCCAGGCCCAGGAGAGGCCGTAGGCCTCCGGGCTGGTTGACGGACTACGTGGTGTAGTGTATGTGATGTAAAATCAGTTTAGAGGTTTTTTTTTTTTTTTTTCCTTTGTTTGACTGGTTTTTCCTGCATTATTGTTGTTTTTATGAATGCATTGTTTTCCTTTTGTTAGTTCAAATGTGCATTGTCATTTCCTTTTAACTTGGGGGGGGAGATGTAAGATTGTACCATCGTACAATATGTTTTCCCATGTTGAGATGGGGGCTTGTCTTTGGCAGCGCCCGGTTGCCAGTCACCAGCTGACGCTGTTAGAATAAAGTCTACAAAGAACGTGGTCTATGACTCCAACCTCTCACAGTTCCCTTATCACAGAAGTCAATGTGTACTCTTTGGAAGGGACGGGTAGGCCATTAACAGGTTTTCAAAGGTGTGCTGGGTGGCATACTCCTAACATTCTGACAAACAGAGCACTCACGTACCATCATTTCTATTTCACCATCCTGTTTAGGCCACCACACAAAACTTCTGGCCAGTGCTTTCATAGCACATATACCTGGATGTTCAAAATGCAGTTCATTCAAAATTTGCCCTCTAAAACACTGTGGAATTAACACTCTCATACCCTACAACACACATCCCTGTTCTACTGATAATTGACATCTCCTTAAATGATACGGTTGAAAGTCTAATGATGGACAAATCTCTGGCCATCCATTTAGTGTATACTCCAGGACTCTTCCTAATACAACATCTTTCCTAGTTTCATGAGCAATCATTCCGGAGGTGACTGGAAAATCTTCTGCTATCATGGTTACAGCATAAACCTTAGGCTCTACTCCATCATTTGATCCACTACATGGCAACCTTGACAAAGCATCTGCATTGGAATGATCATCTGAACGTCTGTACTGTATCTCATAGTCATATGCCGACAATATCAAAGCCCATCTCTGCATTCTTGCTGCAGCAAGTGTAGGAACAGGTGATTTTGGACCCAAAATTGCCAAGAGAGGCTTGTGATCAGTTATTAAAACAAAATTTCTCCCATATAGATACTGGTGAAATTTCTTTACTCCAAATATGATAGACAAAGCCTCTTTCTCTATTTGTGCATAATTTTTCTCGCTTTGCCAACAATCTTCGAATACTGTGGCTAGGGTTTTGACATGATTTTGGATGTCACTGTCAACAATAAGGACATGATCCTGAAAACATAACACATTGGGAAGACCCACAAGAATTTTGTCCATGATGCACCGAAATAACTTTGGTGCACTTTTAACACCATAAGGCAACCTTTTGAACTTACACAATCCTTTATGAGTGTTGATGTAAGGTACTGTTGACTTTCAGCATCAACAGAGACCTGAGCATATGCTTGGGACAAGTCTAACTTAGTGAAAATGGTTCCTCCTGTTAGTGCAGCAAACAAATCTTGAGATGTGGGTAAGGGATATTGCTCATCCTCAACAGCTTGATTAATGGGAACTTTATAATCACCACATAGTCTAACAGATTTATAAGCCTTAGGTACAATTACTATTGGAGCAGACAATTGCTCTTGGCTGTTTTCACAGTAATTCCCTCACTCACAAGTCTGTCTAATTCCTTCTCAACCTCATCTTTCAATGCATGAGGAACAGGTCTGGACTTAGCATATATGGGTGTAGCATCTTTGTCAATGATGATATGAGCTTCATAACCCTTTATACCATCCTGTCCCTTTACAAATAAAATCTTGTATTTTTCAAGCAATTTCTCAAGACCTGGAATACTGTTACACATTCTAACAGTAAATATCTCCTTCCAGTCCATCTCAAGTTCACACAACAAGTTCTTACCTAACAAAGTTGGTCTATTCACATATCCAGCTATAATTAAGAGCAACTTTAAATTCTGATTTTTGTACTTTACCTCACACTCTAATTTACCTTTTGTTCAAAATCTCTCCAGTATAAGTTCTCAACTTGACACCTGAGTCTTCTAAAGGCACATGCGCAAATAGTTTCTCATACATATCTTTACTCATTATGGAGAAATCAGCTGCAGTATCCATTTCCATGGTTACAGGTGTGTCATTAATACACAAGTCCACATTATAAGAACATAAGAACATAAGAATGGAGGAAACTGCAGCGGGCCTATTGGCCCATACTGGGCAGTCCCGTTTACACCCAACCCCTATTGCTCATATGAGCATCCAACCTGTGTTTGAAGCTATTCAGCGTATTCGAGTTAATGATGATATTTGGTAACTTGTTCCATTCATCCACTACTCTGTTCCCAAACCAGTGTTTACCTATTTCACGCCTAAATCTAAATTTGTCTAATTTAAAACCATTGTTACTAGTTCGCTCCTGGTTGGATAATTTGAGTACCTTTGTAATGTCCCCTTTGTTTAGCCCTGCCTTCCACTTATACACCTCTATCAGGTCGCCCCTCGCTCTACGTCTCTCAAGGGAGTGCAAATTAAGATGCTTTAACCTGTCTTTATACTCAAGGTTCCTAATGCCCGGGATTAGTCTTGTCATTCTCTGAATTCTTTCCAAGGATTCTATATCCATTCTGTATCACGGTGACCAGAACTGAACTGCGTAATCCAGGTGTGGTCTCCCAAGAGCAAGATACAGTTTTAGGATGACCTCGAAGTCTTGTAACTAACACTCCTTTGTATGAACCCAAGTACTTTATTAGCCTTGTTACTAGCAAAAACACATTGTTTACTTGGCTTAGGTTCCTACTATCATTACTCCTAAATCTCTCTCGCAGTCGGATTTCTCTATGGCATCGTTGTTCATCTGGTATCTGGTTTCCCTGTTTACATCTCCTATACTGAGTACTTTACATTTGTCTACGTTGAATTTCATCTGCCATTTTTCAGACCATTCGAAAAATTTGTTTAGATCTTCCTGTAGTTTTGCCGAGTCCTCGTCAGATTTGATAACACGTCCTATTTTAGTGTCATCAGCAAATTTACTTATGTTGCTGTCTATGCCGATATCTATGTCGTTTATGTATATAATAAACAATAAAGGTCCAAGTACTGAGCCTTGGGGAACTCCACTTGTGACGTTGCTCCAATGGGACTTAGTGCGGCTAATGCTCACTCGCTGTTTCCTGTCCTGTAACCACGCCCTAATCCATTTAAGGATGTCACCTTCGATGCCATGAGCTTCTACCTTTCTAATTAGTCTTTCGTGGGGGACTCTGTCGAAGGCTTTACTAAAGTCGAGATATACCACATCATAATTGTGCCCCTCGTCCACCGATTCGAAAACTGATGAAAAGAATGTTAATAGATTAGTTAGGCAAAGAACGTCCGCTTGTGAAGCCATGCTGGGAATCATTGATCAATCGGTGCTTTCTCCAGGTGATTTCGAATAGAGTTTGAAATGATTGCTTCCAGTAATTTGCCTACTATTGATAGGTAGACTGATTGGGCGGTAGTATGGCATTGATCTATCCCCTTCTTGAAAATCGGTATTACATTCATATCTCCAGGATTCTGGTACTACACCTGTTTTTTGGGACATGTTAAACAACTTGCTAAGGGGCACTAAGCTCTTCCTTACATTCCTTTAATACTCTGGCAAATATCTCATCGGGACCAGGTGACTTATTAGGCTTTAATTTGTCTATTTGCTTACTAACATCGTTACTAGTCACTACTATCTCACTTAATTTGTTTTCTTCACTATCTCTGAATAGAGTCGGTGCCTCGGGTATCATGTTTAAATTTTCGGTGGTGAAAACTGTTGAAAAATATTTATTCAAATTATTGCTCATTTCTCCATCGTTATCAGTGAGCTCGCCGGAGTCTGACCGTATTGGTCCAATCTTTTCTCGTGTTTTAGTTTGATACATTTGGTAGAATCCTTTGGGGTTTGTCTTCGCCTCCCTTGCTATCCTTACCTCATTATTCCTCTTTTGCTTTCCTTATCTCGGTTTTAACCCTACTCCAATACCCTATAATAGTCCCGGAGGTGAATTTCGCCACGATTTATCCTTCTACCTATAGCCTTCCTTTGGCCAATGATGTTCTATAAAAATAATTAGTTATCCATTTAGGGTCATTGTTGTCTGATCTGAGTTTTTTGTATGGTATGTTCTGCCTTTGTGCATTAAGTAACTCACTATTTAAATTATCGTGGAACTCGGCAATCTCAGATCTCGTTATCAGGTCGGTGTCATCTGTCAGGTTCACGGCCAAGCGCGACACCCCCTCTCTCAGCTGCCTCCTTAAACTGTCAAAGTTTGCCCTTCTGAAATCTGGTACTTTAGTGGAATTTTCCTTACGTCTGCCCTGAAAATCTAACTGGAATCAAATTTCTTTGTGATCGCTGTTTGCAAGTTCGTTCCCTACCTCGACATTGCTAATGAGGTTTTCTCTGTTTGACAGAACTAAATCCAGTATATTATTACCCCGTGTGGGTTCGGTTATATGTTGACTTAGGAAACAGTCCTGGATCGTCTCGAGAAAATCCTCTGATTCTGAGTTGCCCGTAAGGTCAGTCCAATCTATTTGGCCAAGGTTAAAGTCGCCTACTATACAGACTTTGTTGTGTATGGAAGCCCTGCGCATTTCATCCCAGATAAGTCGCTCATTGACGCTATCAAGATTGGGGGGTCTATATATTACTCCTGTGATTAATTTTTCCCGACCGTCGCTTAATTCTATCCAAATTGTTTCTGTATTCCTCTCAGTTTTTATTTCCTTATTTATTTCACACTTCAGATTATCCCTAACATAGATTGCTACTCCGCCTCCTTTCCTGGTCTGTCTATCGGTATGGAACTATGTTTAACTTTCTCTTCACGACTGTTGTAAATAGTAAACACATGGGCACTCTCATCATTATCAGATCCAAAATTACTAACACTCTCATGAATACTGTTTTTCATTTCCTTCTCTCCACCTTCAACGGCATATACTCTACCTTTATCACTTCTACAGGCAGGAGCAATATGTCCAATGCGTTGACAATTGTAACATTTTGAATTCTTGAACTTACACTGAAAGCTTTCATGTTTCCCTCGGCACCTCTTACATTTTAACTCAGCATGTGTTCCTTGCTTTGTGGTATACTTATTCCTTTTAGCTATAGCTACTTAACACACTGAGCCACTACTGCTAACTGTTTCACTACCAGCATTGGGAACAAATTCTCTGGTGTTTTTCTCGGCCAATTCCATGCTTGTAGCTATCTGACATGCACTTTCAAAAGTTAAGTTTGTGGTGTTCATTAACCGACCGACCATGTGCTTGTCATTCTCCCATTAAATAACGCACGGTACTACACTGGCGACGAGGATGGGATTCACCGAGTGTTGGTGAAGTCCTTGAAGAGAGGATAGTGACCACTGATGGGAAGGCTACTCTGAACCTGGAGAATTTAAGTGAAGAGAGCAACCATGGCTGGCGTCAGTGGATACATCGGATGATTGGGGGAGTATGATGCAGACAAGGAAGATTTCACATCATATTGTGAAAGAAAGGACTTCTTCTTTCTGGCAAATGAATTAATGGACGACGTTGGTGATGCTCAGAAGAAAAAAGCCCTTCAAGAGAAAAGGAAAGCAATCTTTTTGACAGAGGTAGGAGCTAATTTTTATTCTACTCAGGTCAATCTGCTTACTCCAGACAAACCCAAGGACTCCTCACTGATTCAGATTACCAACATTCTGAAGCAACATTTTGATCCTGCTCCACTTGAGATCGCCGAAAGTTACAGATTTGGCACCAGAGATAGAGGTAAAGATGAATCAGTAAGTAATTATATAGTAGCTTTGAAGAAGTTATCCATTCACTGTAACTTTGGACAGTTCTTGTACCGAGCTCTAAGAGACAGGTTTGTAATAGGCCTGAATTATGAAAAAATACAGAATAAGTTAATGAACACCACTAACTCAACTTTCGAAAGTGCATGTCAGATAGCTACAAGCATGGAATTGGCCGAGAAAAACACCAGAGAATTGCTTCCCAATGCGTGTAGTAAAACAGTTAGCAGTAGTGGCTCAGTGTGTAAAGTAACTGTAGCTAAAAGGAATAAGTATACCACAAAACAAGGAACACATGCTGAGTTAAAATGTAAGAGGTGCCGAGGGAAACATGAAAGCTTTCAGTGTAAGTTCAAGAATTCAAAATGTTACAATTGTCAACGTATTGGACATACTGCTCCTGCCTGTAGAAGTGATAAAGGTAGAGTATATGCCGTTGAAGGTGGAGAGAAGGAAATGAAAAACAGTATTCATGAGAGTGTTAGTAATTTTGGATCTGATAATGATGAGAGTGCCCATGTGTTTACTATTTACACCAGTCGTAAAGAAAAAGTTAAACATAGGTATAATGTGGACTTGTGTATTAATGACACACCTGTAACCATGGAAATGAATACTGCAGCTAATTTCTCCATAATGAGTAAAGATATGTATGAGAAACTATTTGCGCATGTCCCTTTAGAAGACTCGGGTGTCAAGTTGAGAACTTGTACTGGAGAGATTTTGAACACAGAAGGTAAATTAGAGTGTGAGGTAAAGTACAAAAATCAGAATTTAAAGTTGCCATTAATTATAGCTAGTTATGTGAATAGACCAACTTTGTTAGGTAAGAACTGGTTGTGTGAACTTGAGATGGACTGGAAGGAGATATTTACTGTTAGAATGTGTAACAGTATTCCGGGTCTTGAGAAATTGCTTGAAAAATACAAGATTTTATTTGTAAAGGGACAGGATGGTATAAAGGGTTATGAAGCTCATATCACCATTGACAAAGATGTTACACCCATATATGCTAAGTCCAGACCTGTTCCTTATGCATTGAAAGGTGAGGTTGAGAAGGAATTAGACAGACTTGTGAGTGAGGGAATTATTGTGAAAACCGCCAAGAGCAATTGGGCTGCTCCAATAGTAAATGTACCTAAAGCTGATAAATCTGTTAGACTATGTGGTGATTATAAAGTTACCATCAATCAAGCTGTTGAGGATGAGCAATATCCCTTACCCACATCTCAAGATTTGTTTGCTGCACTAACAGGTGGAACCATTTTCACTAAGTCAGACTTGTCCCAAGCATATGCTCAGGTCTCTGTTGATGCTGAAAGTCTACAGTACCTTACCATCAACACTCATAAAGGATTGTATAAGTTGAAAAGGTTGCCTTATGGTGTTAAAAGTGCACCAAAGTTATTTCAGTGCATCATGGACAAAATTCTTGTGGGTCTTCCCAATGTGTTATGTTTTCAGGATCATGTCCTTATTGTTGACAGTGACATCCAAAATCATGTCAAAACCCTAGCCACAGTATTCGAAAGATTGTTGGCACACAATATCAGGCTCAACAAGAGCAAATGTTCATTCTTAGCTAAAGAAGTAACTTATCTTGGCTACAAAGTGAATGCAGAAGGGCTGAGACCTGTAGAAGATAAAGTAGGAGCCATAGTAAATTTACCTACTCCAAAAAATATCAGTGAATTGAAAGCTTTCCTAGGTATGATACAGTATTATTCAAGGTTCTTGAGTGGACTTTCATCAGTTTTAGCCCCTCTGCATGAACTATTAAAGAAAGGGATACCATGGAAATGGAACAGTGCAACTCAGAAGTCATTTGAAGATTGTAAAGCTGCTCTGTCTAGTACTGATGTTTTGGTCAACTATGATACCAGTAGAACACTATAGCTTGCTTGTGATGCATCGGGCTATGGATTAGGTGCTGTCATAAGTCACATAATGGATAACGGTGAAGAATGACCCATTGCATATGCCTCGAGAACTCTTACCCAAAGCGAGAAAAATTATGCACAAATAGAGAAAGAGGCTTTGTCTATCATATTTGGAGTAAAGAAATTTCACCAGTATCTATATGGGAGGAATTTTGTTTTAATAACTGATCACAAGCCTCTCTTGGCAATTTTGGGTCCAAAATCACCTGTTCCTACACTTGCTGCAGCAAGAATGCAGAGATGGGCGTTGAAATTGTTGGCATATGACTATGAGATACAGTACAGACGTTCAGATGATCATTCCAATGCAGATGCCTTGTCAAGGTTGCCATGTAGTGGATCAAATGATGGAGTAGAGCCTAAGGTTTATGCTGTAACCATGATAGCAGAAGATTTTCCAGTCACCTCCGGAATGATTGCTCATGAAACTAGGAAAGATGTTGTATTAGGAAGAGTCCTGGAGTATACACTAAATGGATGGCCAGAGATTTGTCCATCATTAGACTTTCAACCGTATCATTTAAGGAGATGTCAATTATCAGTAGAACAGGGATGTGTGTTGTGGGGTATGAGAGTGTTAATTCCACAGTGTTTTAGAGGGCAAATTTTGAATGAACTGCATTTTGAACATCCAGGTATATGTGCTATGAAAGCACTGGCCAGAAGTTTTGTGTGGTGGCCTAAACAGGATGGTGAAATAGAAATGATGGTACGTGAGTGCTCTGTTTGTCAGAATGTTAGGAGTATGCCACCCAGCACACCTTTGAAAACCTGTTAATGGCCTACCCGTCCCTTCCAAAGAGTACACATTTACTTCTGTGATAAGGGAATAGACAAATTTCTCGTATTAATTGATAGTCATTCAAAGTGGATTGATGTTAAGCACATGTACAGTACCAATGCTGGTAGCACCATTGATGAATTAAGATTAATATTTGCTGAACATGGAATACCAGAAGAGGTAGTTTCTGACAATGGTCCTCCATTCCAATCATCAGAGTTTAAAAACTTCATGAGATTCAACGGTGTAAAGCATGTACTGACCCCACCCTATCATCCTGCCTCTAATGGTGCAGCTGAGAGATCAGTTAGAAATGTAAAGGAAGCACTTTCCAAGCAGGTAATTCAAGGAATTGTAGGAAAATCAATGAAACACAGACTAGGAAATTTCTTACTCAGATACACAACCACGCCACATAGTGTGACAGGATGTACTCCTGCAGAGTTAATGGTGAACAGACAGTTGAGAACAAGATTAAGTTTAGTTAAGCCAAGTCTGTTTGAAGTTGTAGAGAGGAAACAAGCTCAACAAAAATGTATCATGATAAGAGTTCCAGTGAAAGAGTGTTCAAGGTAAATGATAGGGTGAGAGTTAGGAACATGGCTAAAGGTTATGGTACTGTACATGCAAAGTGGATAACTGGTGTCATTGACAAGGTATGTGGATCTAGGACATATTTAGTGAAATGTGGTAACTCTTTGAGATATGTTCATGTGGATCACATCATTCAGGCACATGACGAGATGAATGTAGCACCAGGACATGATGATAAACGTGACACAGTTTCAGATGATCATCATGATGATGATGTCAAAGATGATGTTTCCCAGCATCTGAAGGTTACTAGTGTGCCCTGAAGAATGTAGTGATGGCTAGGGAAACACTGAGTAACACTGAGTTCGTTTATTGTGGATGAGAGAAATACAAGTGGTGACGCTGTGTGCCATGCGCGGCTCACACAGTCAGACTGGGGCTGCCTTGCCATATGGCAGCCTCGGGGCAATGTTGCCACATAACACATGCAGTGTTGCCACGTGATAATATATATAAATGCTACTCGGCACAGTAGCTTATGTACAGGGTTGCTACTCTGTACAGTAGCTTATGTACAGGGTTGCTACTCGGCACAGTAGCTTAGATACATAATCTACATCTCCCTCCCCCCTCACGCTCATAGTCTTTGTCTTGAGCGGACTTCTTAGTTCTAAGTCGCTCCGAGCGTCGAGGTGCACTGTGGGGCGGATCCTCGTGAGGTGTAGGGGGCTCGTCTTCGGTCAGGGGGCCAGCAGCAGGGGGTGGGACTGGCCGGAGGAAGCGGCGGTTCCTCCACCAGACACGGCCACTCGGCATCCTGACCTTGTAGTCCCGCGACCGGCCGACGCCCATCACTATGCCCACCTTGTGCCGACGTGTCGTCGTCGGGTCCTGGACGCGGACAAGGGCACCAATCTCCAGCGGCTGAAGAGGGCGGGCACGGTCGTCATACCGAGCCTTGGCGTCCTGGGCACGTGTAGCGGTGCGGCGGTAGCAGCTCTCGGCTTTGGTCTGCCAGTCCTTCGCAAAGGCCTTGGCGTGTGTAGGAACGCAAGAGCGGAGAGGGTGACCATACAGGATCTGGGCAGGGGAGCGTCCTGTGTGGGTGGGAGTGGACGCGGGTTCTGGGCAGCTCCGTGTGGCAGCGCCAGGCGCGTCGCTCGTCGACTCACGCACCCTGCTGGCGGTGTAACGAGCAGCTGGGATCTGCTCGGGAAAGTCTCTGGGCACCACGCCTAACTCCTTGCAGTGCTCCCACGACAACAAGGGTGTAGCGAGAGTAGGCCGCACGTCGATCCATCCGTAACACGACCTGTCGCCGTAGGTGATCTCTGCCTGAAAGGAGCCCACAGCGTCCGGCATCTGGGAACCGTCCGCATTGTAGTACTGCAGCTGCGGCGGTGGTCCCAGGCCGCGTTTGGTGAGGCCCAGTTTCTGGAGGTGCTTCAACCCAATCACCGTAGTATCGGCGCCGGTGTCCGGTATCACCTCGATGTGACCCGACACATCACCGTGTGTGACGGCGACGCGGATAGTAGGGGAAGGGGTAGCCCTGGGGCGTGTGGTCGATTCCACCCTCCTGATGTGACTCCGCTGCTGCTTGGGGCTGCATGGGCCATCTGGAGGGGGCTGTGTGCGAACCACCCCGAGGGAAGTGCGCTGCTTTCCTCCTCGTCTCGGGCTTTTGGGATTGGGTTGGCGGCAGCACTTGTCGTAGTGTCCATAGCGACCGCAGGCCTGACACTTGTGGCCTCGTGCAGGGCACCTGTCTGTGTTAGACCAGTGGCCCTCACGGTCACATCCACGACACAGTGCGTCGGCGGCCGGGCAAGTCTTGGGGCTGTGCTGCTTTCCACAGCTGCCACAGGAAGCACTAGGCGGAGGCGTGGAAGAACGTGTGGCAGCCTTCGCGTTGTTGGCCGCCTTCTTATCCTTCTTGTATTGTGAGATAGCTCTCACAGCAGGTGGGGCCCATAAGGCAGAGGTGGCGGACTTGGTGGCCTCGTATGACCGACATTCAGTCACTACCACCTGGAGTGTGGAGGAAGCGTCCAGGGGGATGAGTCGCTGCATCAACTCTTCGTGCCTGACACCTGTCAAGATCCCGTGCTTGATCCAGGCTTCCTCACATTCCCGGCTGTGCGCCTTGCAGACGTCGATCTCCTCAGACAAACTCTTCAAACGTACAAAAAAGTCGTCAAAGGATTCGTTCTCCGCCTGCTTGCAGCTGGTAAAGGCACGGCGACGCAAAGCCTCGTTGTTCCGACCCTTAACATGCTCCTGTAAAGGTCGAGCACATCCGTCACTGAAGAGGTAGAGTCGGGAGGCACGTGCAACGTGTGCTCCAAAACTCTCTGGGTCTCCAGCGACAAACACATCCGCAGTTGGATGAGCTGTTTGTTTGGAGGCATGCTGTCAAGGTCCACCATCGTGGAGTAATCTGTCCAACGCCGCCTCCACTCACGAAAAAGCTGAAACGTGACGTCTGGTGAGAGGGCGGGTGGGGGTTGAACAGATGCCTTGGGAGCTGGAGGACGCTGGTGTGGTGGAGGAGGGAGTGTACTGGTGCCTTGAAGCGCGCTACCTGCGAGTGAGGGAGGGTGGGTTAGCGCCAGGGTCGCCAATAGTGCCTCAAAACGCAACTTTTCCTCCACTCTTCGTGTCTCCTCCCTCTGAAAATCCATTTCTCTACGTCGCTCGTCCCGGTCGTCCATCCACCTCAGAATTGTGGCGATGTCCGTCACTGGAGGTGGAGGATGAGAGTCTGCGCCGGGTGGAGGGGAAGGTGGTGGGGAGTCGTGTCTCCCATCTTGACGTCCCTTCTTACCTCCCATCTTTGTGTGTGCGTGGACTGCACTGTTTAATATATAAAGTGGCGCCTCAACAGCTCGAACCACATATATATGACATAAACAGCGCAAAAATCACGCATATGGTCCGCTGTTCTGTCCGTGAGTGAGTGAATGCGTGCGTGCGTGTGTGTGTCTGAGAGAGCGGAGGGAGTGTGGACAGCTGCGTGGTCCGGCAAGACCGTCAGTGTCCCCCGGATGTCGCACGAGAAGGGTGTACGCCTGCGTGCTCCGTGGGTACCACAAAAAAAGACAGGCCAATGCTCAACTCAGCTCTAGACACACACTAATACACTGACACTAACACTGGCACCGTCACTAAAACGCACTGTGACGGAGCAACACTGCACATCGCGGCGAAACACAGTGCAACACAACACAACACACTGAGTCGACGCGCATCACCCGCAGACGTAACTGTCGGCATTGTTCACACACGATGTAAGTCCACAGATCCTAGACACTGCGCCATGAAGGTTACTAGTGTGCCCTGAAGAATGCAGTGATGGCTAGGGAAACACTGAGTAACACTGAGTTCGTTTATTGTGTATGAAAGAAATACAAGTGGTGACGCTGTGTGCCATGCGCGGCTCACATAGTCAGACTGGGGCTGCCTTGCCATATGGCAGCCTCGGAGCAATGTTGCCACATAACACGTGCAGTGTTGCCACGTGATTATATATATAAATGCTACTCGGCACAGTAGCTTATGTACAGGGTTGCTACTCGGCACAGTAGCTTATGTACAGGGTTGCTACTCGGCACAGTAGCTTAGATACATAACCTACAGCATCCACTCTCTGTGTCAACTGATTGTAGTGATGATATGTCTGTCACTGATAATGCACAGAGTGCAAGTGAAACCCCTGTAAAACTTGATGGAGGGAATAGTCCTAGAAGATCAAACAGAGTTAGGAGACCTGTAATTAAATTAGAACTCTAATTATCTGAATTGTGAACAGGCCTTTCAAAACTGTTTAGTTAGGAAGTTATATTTGTTGTGTTCTATTCCCTTCTTCCCTGCCATATATAATTCTGTAAGTTTTGTTTATTTAGGATTAGTAGCAGCCATGCTCTCTTTTGAAAGGGAGAAATAGTGTTATATATATATGTATGTTTATATGCTGCCTTTATTAAATATATATATTATATATTATGTTACTTCTTACCAAAGTCAGAAAGTGTTTAGGCTTGTGTAAACACGAAATGTGTTAGGCACGTGGTAACCAAGAACAGAGAATAAACGCCCAGCCAGACCGACCATGTGCTTGTCATTCTCCTATTAAATAATGCAAGATACTACACCTAACACATTTCGTGTTTACACAAGCCTAAACACTTTCTGACTTTGGTAAGAAGTAACATAATATATAATATATATTGTTACGAACCACGCCATCTATTGTCCTGATCTACCTACCCAGCACCACGAGCAACGCCATCTAGGGACGAAACCCGAGTATGACTACTCTTAGTTACCAGTCCGGGGTTTCCCTTCTTCATATCCTGGTTGTTGCGTCACCTCCTCAAAGTCTTCTTTGTCAGCTCCAGTTCGAGGAGAGTTCAGTTCACTCTGGGAAGTGACCACAGGATCACCTATCCTGGAAACCTACGGCACAGTGACTACCTACCGTCTTCTACAATACTCAGCCTTACTCGTCAGCCATCTCAGCTCCGCACTTAAGTATTTGTAATCTTATATTGCCTCCCCGCGTCCACCTTGCTTCACGATTATTGTATGTTGTATAAATATGTATATACTGTTAATGTTTAGGTTAAGTATGGTTAAGGGTAAATTATAGAAAGCTGAATATTTTGTTAAGGAATTTATGGTACTTTATTATACACAACAAAAACTCGCATCCTTTGTCTACCCTTTTATAGTCCGATTGTCTTTGTTTTTTTATTGTTGTTGCCTGTTGGGATCTGGGTAGACCTTTAACTATATTCTAAATCCCCAACTCGAAACAAATGGCGACCGTGACAGGACCCAACATTAAGTACCATATTCCTTCCTCCCTTGTAACTCCTTGTTAATTATTCCTCCGTCACTTCTGTTCACAATTGCTTTACGGTGGTTTAAAGTTTCCTTCATATGTGTGTGCATATATTGGTATTATCGTACAGTAAGAGTGACAGACGTAGGATATTAGGTTCCAAGTGTCATAAGGCTTACCTGTTATTACACGTGGCAGTCGTGTAGTAAGTCTTATCGAGTGTAGGGAAGAATCCGGATCTGTTTAATGCCGTACCCTCACTCCAGAGTAGGCTGTTCCATAGTCACTAGTTTAGGGTGAAGTGATATCTTGGGACGCCCAGCTCTATCAGGACCCCATAATTATAAAGCCTCAATTATTGTTCTTCTCATTATCTCATTCGGGGTCAATAATCAAGTAACTCAAGGGTTGTTAATCCGGATCTTTATATAAATGCCGTAATACGCCCTTCCTGTTTCAAGTATCTTAGGGTTGTTAATCCGGATCTTTATATTAATGCCGTAATACGCCCTTCCTGTTTACTCACGGGTTGTTAATCCAGATCTTTATATTAATGCCGTAATACGCCCTTCCTGTTTCAAGTATCTCAGGGTTGTTAATCCGGATCTTTATATTAATGCCGTAATACGCCCTTCCTGTTTCAAGTATCTCAGGGTTGTTAATCCGGATCTTTATATAAATGCCGTAATACGCCCTTCCTGTTTCAAGTATCTAAGGGTTGTTAATCCGGATCTTTATATTAATGCCGTAATAGGCCCTTCCTCTTTCAAGTCTCTTATCCTTATCTAAGGATCTTATCAGAAGAACAATATTCATAAGTGTAATTTCCCTAGGTATAACTTGGTTAGTTTCCGGGACTTTCTGGTTATCCACTGCCGTGATATTTTCTAGGGTAATCCACTTATCTTATCTTTTGACCATTAATTAATTTATCTAGGTTTTCTTAACAATGGCCACCTCAGGATTTGTTAAACTTGGTAGTCCTGGAGGAGTGGAAGAGCAAGATACCATTTCACATTTTGAAGCATGTGGAGGAGCGTGGAGAGGTTAATTTAGGACGTGCGGCTGAGCTGGCTGATGCGTACGCCTTGCTGGTGGAGTCACTGTGCCGTAGGGAACGTGGTACTTTCCGGCATGTTAGGTCCTCCTCTGATGATCACCTTGGGGACGTGAGTGAGGGCCATCAATTACCTAATTCAGGACCTAGGTGGGACGTTCGCCTACCTGGATGACCTGGTGGTGGTGTCGGAAGGCTGGGACAAACATCTGGTGCGTTTGGAGATACTGTTGGCACGACTGCAAGAGACTGGATTCACCATAAACCTGGCTAAATCTGCTTTTGGCCGGGCCTCAGTGACTTACCTGGGACATATCGTTGGGCATGGTATGGTGAGACCCAAGGACGCAAACGTTAAAGCCATCTTGTCCTTCCCCACTCCAAGGACGAGGAAGGAACTCATGCGCTTCCTGGGGATGTGCGGCTACTACCGTCGGTTCTGCAGTAACTTCTCCAGTGTGGCCGGACCCCTCACAGACCTTACCAGTTCTGCGGTCCCTTACATCTGGAACCAGAAGTGCGACCAGTCTTTCCACCGCCTCAAAGCCTTCCTTGCCTCTAAGCCTGTAGTCCACCCACCTGACTACACCTTGCCCTTCCATCTGCAAATCGACGCTAGTGGTGTCGGAGTTGGGGCTGTGCTCCTACAACCCGACCCAACCACTGATGTCCTTCACCCTGTGGCATACTACTCCGCCAAGTTGAAAAAACATCAGACCAACTACTCGACCATAGAGAAGGAGGCCCTGGCTCTGGTGTTGGCAATAAAGAAGTTTGAATGTTACCTCCAGTCTTGCCCACAAACAACCCTAGTCTTCACCGACCATAACCCACTCACGTTCATCCAAACCAACAAGACCTCCAACCAGCGAATCCTCCGCTGGGCTCTCCTCACCCAGCCCTATAATCTACAAGTCCGGCACATAAAGGGGGTGGACAACATGATTGCGGACTCCTTATCCCGAGCTCCAGTGGAAATGCAGCAGCTACTCTCCAGACGCACCAGGTGATCACCTCCTTCGCGCCCGCGCTACGGAGGTCTTTGGAGGGGGGGTGTGTTACGAACCACGCCACCAATTGTCATGATCTACCTACCCAGCACTACGAACCACGCCATCTATTGTCCTGATCTACCTTCCCAGCACCACGAGCAACGCCATCTAGGGACGAAACCCGAGTATGACTACTCTTAGTTACCAGTCCGGGGTTTCCTTTCTCCATATCCTGGTTGTTGTGTCACCTCCTCAGTCTTCTTTGTCAGCTCCAGTTCGAGGAGAGTTCAGTTCACTCTGGGAAGTGACCACAGGATCACCTATCCTGGAAACCTACGGCACAGTGACTACCTACCGTCTTCTACAATACTCAGCCTTACTCGTCAGCCATCTCAGCTCCGCACTTAAGTATTTGTAATCTTATGTTGCCTCCCACCTCCACCTTGCTTCACGATTATTGTATGTTGTATAAATATGTATATACTGTTAATGTTTAGGTTAAGTATGGTTAAGGGTAAATTATAGAAAGCTGAATATTTTGTTAAGGAATTTATGGTACTTTATTATACACAACAAAAACTTGCATCCTTTGTCTACCCTTTTATAGTCCGATTGTCTTTGTTTTTTTTATTGTTGTTGCCTGTTGGGATCTGGGTAGACCTTTAACTATATTCTAAATCCCCAACTCGTAACAATATATTCAATAAAGGCAGCATGAAACATACATATATATAACAGCTGCCAACGGAAAAATATTAGGACTCAAGATAACCAGAAACGGAATAATCCCCCACATCAATGAAAGAATAGCAATTGCAAAATCACAACTTACAAAGCTCAGAAGATTCCGCCAATTAAACACCAACACGCAGTTGCACCTATACAAAGCACTGATGAGACCACACTTAGAATACCCTCCGATACCTCTGAACACAATCTCAAGAACAAACCAACTTAAATTTCAAGCAGTGCAAAGTATAGCCCTCAGAAGAGCGGCAAAACACCAACCACCATACAGTACACACAAACAGTACAAGACATACACACAGAACACGGCATAGACCCACTCAACACCAGAATACACACCCAAGCAAATGCAATATGGAAAAAAATCCAGCAAGAACAGGATCCCATATTCAACCAACTAATCGACGAAAACAACAACACATCACACAGATGGTGGCCTAGAAGCAGGAAAAATGATAATGAAGAACCAGAGCCTCTATATACACAATAAAAAAAAAGAACCAAAAGATGGGAACAACTCTCCAGTCACACAAGGACCTGGAGGGACCCCACAAACAAACAAATACCTACAAAGTTCACAAATACCCACAATAAAAAACTAGAAACGAAAAAGATGGGGATCATCCCTCCAGTACCACAAGGACCTGGAGGGACCCCCCCCCCCCATCATAATATGCCCTAGGAAACATCAAATAGAACAACTTAGCTTAGCTTGGCTGAGACCGGCCTTCCCTAACCGCATGAGTCCTCTAATGCAGCACTGTTGACGGAAGACAAAAACCCTGTCTCCGCAATGTGGATAGCCCACCTGCTGTTAACCTCCTCTATTTCCCACTTCTGAACTTTACCTTGTACTGTACCCTTCTTGCACCCTCAGAGCTAATGCTCTCTTCTCTCTGTATCACAGACCGACCGAGAGGGGTTAGTCAACTCTGCGTTCTCCACCTGACAACACCAACTCTCCTGAAGCTTCTCAACCACATAGCAACTCTCCAGCAACCTACAGCATTGTATATACAATATACATTGAGTTAAGGCAATTTTTATTTTCCTCTCTCACCCTCATCCTGAGTGCGAGATCTCCCTTAAATTACGTGTGTATGTGGACCTAAAATTTAGAATATAGACTAAGCTGCACCACACACACACTACAGAGGCTTCTTCTGCCACTAGTTCCAGTGCGGCAGAGTGGTTAAGATGGTCATTTTGCTTCCGAGGTCACCCCGATCCTTTATACTCCGAAATCTCATAAAAACGGGTGGGAACAAAATTGTTACTAATTTCATTAAAGCAATGCCACCATGTGAGAATAAATTTTGATCTCACTTATCTGAAGTATATTCTGAATAAAATTAAACAAAGTTCTTTTTTATGCTTTCCTATAATAATCTCATACATTTTAAGCATCATTGTTGCTGTCACTGCTTGAGCCACTGCTGCCATTAGAATCAATGTTATACTTTTACTTTTTTACTTTTATCCTCTTCGCCACTGATCGGCTTGTTAGCCGCTTGGGCGATCGGTCACGTCACTTTTCCTTTATATTCTTCACCAAAAGGTCGGCTCGCTAGCCGCCCGGGCGATCGGTCACGTCTCTGTCACGCACTGTTGGCAAATACTGGGCATGCACCGGCTCCTGAATGTACCTGAACCCGCTCCAGTGTTGGTCAAATCTTATCTTGAAAGAGCTCACACTCGGTGCCGTCACAACACTTTCTGGTAGATTGTTCCAAGAGTTTACAACCCTCACTCCAAAAAAGTTTGCCCTCACGGTTTTCTGGACTTGCGGCTTCTTCAATCTTGAGCTGTGACCCCTTGTGGGGCGAGCGTCCGCCAGCTCAAGTAAGGACACTCCAGCTTCAGAGTAGTGCCCCTGAGATTCTTATACCTCATGGGTCCCCCCTTGCACCGTCTATAGTATAAGCTAGGCAAGTTCAGGCGCTCCAATCTCTCAGGGTAGCTGAAGTTCGAGAGATGCGAGCACCATTCTGGTGGCCCTCCTTTGGTACATTTTTCAACCAACTGACAGTTCTAGCATATCTCAAGACCCAGATGGGGTGACAGTACTCCAGAAGGAAGCACTTCACTCCTGAAGGTCGTTCACAGTGGACAGTGAAAATCGATATCTGAACGACCTTCTTATAAGACTGAATTTATTGCCTGAGTTACCTTCTTCTCTTAATGGCCCGAGAACTTCAGCTCATTGTCAACATACACACCTAGGTCCTTCTCACATTCAGTCTCAACTAGTGCAGTTTCCTCATCCCGTTGGGACATATGATACGCCTCCTTACCGTTGGTACGCCCTAGGTGCATCCTCTTACACTTCGTGACATTGAATCTCAGCAGCCATTCCTTCGACCATTCCTGGAGCCCACAGTCAACTTGGTTCTTAATTTCCCGAAATAACTTAGCGTCATCGGCAAACATTTGTATGGAGGAGTGTACAACGTCAGGCATGTCATTTATGAAACAAACAAACAACAGCGGGCCCAATACACTACCATGTGGTACCCCTCTTGTGACAAGTACAGATGACGATTTGTGCCATTAATCACCACACACTGCTTGCGGTCATGTAGAAAGTCTTCTATCCACGCTAGGACATTTCCCCGAATTCTGTACCCTTCCAGTTTGATTTTCAGCCTTTCGTGGGGTACACTGTCGAAAGCCTTGGCAAAATCTAGGTAAATATTGTCGATGTTACCACCCCGTTCCAGAATATGGGTCCAAATATCCAATACCTTGAGCAATTGTGTTAAGCAGGAGCGCCCCGGTATAAAACCGTGTTGGCAATCTTTTACACGGTTGTTTCGTATTAGATGTTCCATTGCGGCATTTACTGACAATGTAGAGTGTACCATCGTACGATATGTTTTCCCATGTTGAGTGGGGGGGCTTGTCCTTGGCAGCGCCTGATGGCCAGTGCCCAGCTGACGCTGTTATAATAAAGTCTATAGAAAACATGGTCTATGACTCCAACCTCTCACATGGCGCACAGTGAGTAGGATATGTCGGGGCCCGACACGCCATTACAGCCCTGACAAGAACGCTGACATGGCCCCTACACGTCCACGATTCTCGACGCCCTCAAGGGGACGCCAGGGCTTCTCTACACCGGCCGGGAACACCACGCGCGCGCCCAGCAGCAGGCCATGAGTGCATTGATGGCTCAGATGGCGTCTCTAGGTGCTGGCGGTGGTCATGCTTCTATGCCGGTCATGAAGCCCTCAGCAGCTGTCGCTCCAGAGAAGTGTGAGGCAGAAATGCCAGCAGCTGCGTTTAGGACATGGAGGCGGTCCATGGAGTCATGGGTGCTGCTGAACGGGTGGCCACAGCTGGTGGCCACACTCCACATTCGCCTGAACTGCGTCCCCGCACTCCAAAGAGTGATTGACTCGAGATACCCCAGCGGTCAGTGGGAGCAGCTCTCGCCCATAGAAGCCCTGGACGCCATCAGTGGAATGGTTCTTCAATCTTCAAACCAAGCTGTGAAATGGAACGAGTTTTTCAACAGCAAACAAGGTGAAGAGGAGCCCATGAAAAGGTATTTTCAACGATGCTTCTCAGAAGCAGTGGAGTGTGAGTTTAAATGTCCCACCTGTGATAACGACCTCTCTGAGTACATGCTATTACGTAAAGTTATGGTGGGCCTGAGTAACCCAGTGTTGAAAAGGGAAATTTTCCAGGGGTACTCTAGTTATAATAGTGTTGAAGTGCTTAGAAACAAATGCATGTTATTTGAGGCAGCAGTGAGAGATGCTGGTGTATTGGGTCGTACGTCTGGCCAGGCAGTGGTGGGAACAGTTGCGGAGGCAGTGGCGGGTGGTGATGACGTCACCGGTGAGCCTGAGGTAGCTGCCGCCCGACCTCCACACCCAAGTCGAGGACACTGTGGTAATTGCGGCGTGTCACATGCACCTGGTAAAAGTAACTGCCCTGCAAGTGGGGCTACATGTCGCAATTGCGGTAAGGTTGGTCACTTCAAAAGGTGTTGTAGGAGTAAGTCAGCCCTAAGTGCTCCTGTGGATGTGTCAGGCGCTGTTACAGTGGCAACAGCCCAGCTATCCCGCCACCCCAGGTTACAAGTGTTCGTGTCCCAGGCCGGGGGCAATTCCCCCGCCACCCCTGTGCTGGCTGTAGCCGACACGGGTGCTATGGTGTGTGTGGCAGGCGCATCCCTGCTCCGGGACATCGGTTTGTGTCCGGGGCAACTTCGGGCCCGTAATGGCTTAAGGGACGTGGCGAACAAACAGCTCAAGTGTCTGGGGTCCGCCCCCTGCCGCCTCGGTGTGGACGAGGGGTCCACCGTCCAGGAGGTCTACTTCGTGCAGACAGCCAAGGCCCTCTATCTGTCATTGGAGGCCTGCAAGTGCCTCAACTTGGTGCCTGTCGACTTCCCGCTCCATAGACGTGCTGTGGCTGCCGTGAGCGATGGAGGGGAGCGGCACACTGCCGACGATATACCTCCGAACCGTTTACCTGAGAGCAGCCGTTTCCCGCCGAGGCCAGTTGAGATACCCTTGCCTCCTTTGGAGGAGAATGTGGCCAGGCTGGAGGCATGGCTACTCACGCACTTTTCGTCTACCGCATTCAACACCAGCAGGTCCCCACTGCCAGTCATGACTGGTCCCCCTCACCGTATCCACCTGACGCCCGGCACGACCCCCTATGCCTGTCACACACCCGCTCCCGTTCCGAAACACTGGAAAGCGGAGGTGAAGGCCCAGTTGGAGGAGGACGTCAGGAGAGGCGTCATCCAGCCAGTGCCTGCTGGTGAGGCTACGGAGTGGTGCGCCAGGATGGTCGTGGTGGCCAAGAAAAACGGTCAGCCCAGGCGCACTGTGGACTTCCAACGCCTCAATGCAAGCTGTCTGAGGGAGACGCACCACACACCTGCACCATTCGACATGGTGTCTGGGGTGCCAGTGCACTCGTTCAAAACCGTCGCCGACGCCTTTTGGGGATTTCATCAAGTGGAGTTGGAGGAGAAGAGTAGACGCCTGACCACATTCATCACGCCGTGGGGACGTTTTCGATACTGCAGGACGCCCATGGGACATTGCTCAGCGTCAGATGCTTACACCAAGAGGTTTGACGACGCTATTCAGGATGTGCCCTGCAAGTACAAGTGCGTGGATGACACTCTCCTCTATGACTCCAGTGTGAAGGGGGCGTTCTGGCACACTTACGATTTTCTGGAGACCTGCGCTCGCACAGGTATCACGCTGAAACCAGAAAAGTTCTTGTTCTGCAGGAGAGAAGCTGAGTTTGTGGGTTTCCTCCTGAGGTGGGACCTGTACCAGCCCACTGCCCAACGTCTGTCAGCCATCAAGGACTTCCCCATGCCGGATCAGCCATCAATCACTGACATCAGGTCCTGGCATGGCCTGGTTAATCAGTTGGCTCCCTTCCTTGCCACTGCACCTGTGATGGAGCCCTTCCGTGAGCTCCTCAAGAAGCCAGTGGGCAAGCAGGTGTATTGGGACGACCAGCTGCGGCTCAAGTTTCGCCAGGCCCAGGACACCATCTGTCAGTTGGCCAGAGACGGCTTGGTGTACTACGACAAATCCAGGCCTTTACGGCAGCTGTCACTGATTGGAGCAGGGAGGGCATCGGCTTCGTCGTCCTGCAACAATACTGTGCCTGTGCCTCTCCAGAGACGCCCTTCTGCTGCAGAGGAGGGTGGCGGTTGGCTCTGTGTGGTAGCCGACATCTGAGCACGGCCGAGGCCGGTTATGCTGCAGTAGAAGGGGAGGCCCTGGCTGTGGTGTGGTACCTGCGCAAGGCCAGGCTGTTCCTCCTTGGCTGCCCGAACCTCATTCTGGTGACGGACCACTGCCCCTTAGTTGGCTTGCTAGGGGACAGAGCCTTCACGGATGTGGCGAATCCGCGCCTGTTCAGGCTCAAGGAGAAGACCCTGCAGTACCGATTCACGGTCAAATACTTGCCAGGGAAGCGGAACTGTGCAGCTGACGCCCTATCCCGCTTCCCCTCCCTCAGGGCGGCGCCTGATGCGGAGGACATGGACCAAGAGGAGGACCTGTGCGCTGCAGTGTGTGCAGTCACAATCGCAGCACTGGATCAGGATGGGTGCATCATTATGGACGAAGACACAGTATGCAAAGCGGCAGCGGACGACCCAGTGTACCAGATTCTAGTGTCGAGGGTGCTGGCGGGCGACTGGCACCCCCACAAGTCACTGGAGGTGGCCTGTCTGCGCCCGTACTTCTCGGTGAGGGACAGGTTGGCTGTGGTCAGGGGTTTGGTCACCTACACCTTTGACCAGGGCTGCGTGCGCCTTGTCATCCCCGACTCCCTCCGCCACCGGGTCGCCGTTAACCTGCATGTGGGGCACCAGGGCCTCGACTCAATGCTCAGGCGGGCCCGGCAGTCTGTCTATTGGCCTGGCATGGAGGGTGACCTGCAGTATCATCGGTCCCGGTGTGCTGCTTGCGCGACCCACGCCCCTTCCCAGCCTCCGGAGTCGTTGGTTCTGACCCCAGCGCCAGACTATCCCTTTCAACAAGTGGTGGCCGATTTGTTCCACCTGCAGGGCCGCACGTACCTAGCATATGCTGACCGACTGACAGGTTGGCTGGAGATCGCCCACTTCCCCAACGAGGCCACCTCTGGAAATATCATCGCCAGTCTGCGGGCCTACTTCACGAGGTGGGGGGTACCTGAGCAGATCTCCACAGATGGAGGTACCAACCTTGCCAGCCTTGAGATGACAGATTTCCTCAAGTCATGGGGGGTCGAGGTGCGCCTCTCGTCGGCCCACTTCCCCCAGTCCACTGGCAGGGCAGAGGCTGGGGTCAAGGCTGCCAAGAGGCTCCTCAGGGATAATACTGGGCCCGGGGGTAGCCTGGACTGCGATAGGACATCCCAGGCCCTCCTCCAGTACCTGAACACGCCTCTGCGGGGGGTGAACAAGTCGCCCGCCCAACTTGCCACCGGCCGCCAGCTCCGTGACGGCGTTCCCGTGGCCAGACAGCACTATAAGGTGGACCAGCACTGGCGGCGGGCACTTCGTATGAGGGAGGTGCACTTGGCCGAAACACAGGATGGGGTCCTGTCGCGGAGGGAGGTATCCCGCCAGCTGGCTCCTCTAGTCGTGGGCACGCAGGTGCGTGTGCAGGACGCAGCTACCAAGCTCTGGGACAGGACAGGCATAGTGGTGGAAGCCCGCCCTCACAGGCAGTATGCCGTCAGGTTGGGTGGCAGTGGCAGGGTGTCCATCCGAAACAGACGCCACTTGCGAAACGGCTCCACACCTGTGCCTACTACTCCGGTGGTGCACCAAGCTGTGCCTCCTGGGCCCCCTTCCGCTGTGCCCTCCATACCCGCGCCCTCCTCCGCACCCACGGCCCCTCCCCAGTCGAGCGCGGCCAGGCCCAGGAGAGGCCGTAGGCCTCCGGGCTGGTTGACGGACTACGTGGTGTAGTGTATGTGATGTAAAATCAGTTTAGAGTTTTTTTTTGTTTTTTTTTTGTTTTTGTTTTTTTTTTCCTTTGTTTGACTGGTTTTTCCTGCATTATTGTTGTTTTTATGAATGCATTGTTTTCCTTTTGTTAGTTCAAAGGTGCATTGTCATTTCCTTTTAACTTGGGGGGGAAATGTAAGAGTGTACCATCGTACGATATGTTTTCCCATGTTGAGTGGGGGGGCTTGTCCTTGGCAGCGCCTGATGGCCAGTGCCCAGCTGACGCTGTTATAATAAAGTCTATAGAAAACATGGTCTATGACTCCAACCTCACAGACAACAATCGTGAAAAGAATAATGTATGTGGCTGGTGTGAGATGTTTTATGGCAGTGAAACATGGTCACTTAACGATGACTAAGTGAGCTGAAATAAGAATGATGAGGTGGAAGTGTAATGTGGTACTGAAAGACGGGGGGGATCTGTTGAGAACTTAAGAGGGCAGGAGGGTAATGAGAGTTGAGTATTGGACAAGTCCTGCATAGAGGCAAGCTGAGATGGTCTGGGCATGTGGAGAGACAGGCTGAGATGATCTGGGAATGTGGAGAGGCAGGCTAATATGGTTTGGGCATGTGGAGAGAATGGATGAGATCAACTGGGTCAAGAGATGCATAAGCCTATATTTGGAAAGGAGGACAGCCCATAGTAGGGCAAGAATGACATTGGGGAGAGGTTGGAAGAAATTATATTAGAGTTACGAGCGTGACACATGAAACTGCAAGAGAATGGGCAGCAAGAAGAGCTGCCATTAAGTAACTGTGGCTAACCCACACAGGCATGGAAAATAAAGAAAAAACAATGGCGATGAATGTCAGATGATTGTTTTTATTTTATTATTGAAGTTTTAATTTAATTTATACTACTATACACTTCAACTGGCTGTGGGTTAGACTTACTCTTCTAATACTTCCTCCAACATGAAAAAACTACCACCCACTCACCCATGGCAATGCTCATGTGTTTATCAATGTCGGCTTTCTTCTTGATCAGTTCCGGCAAAGAGGTTATGGCCGAGGTTAGTTTAGCTGTGTTGTCACTCAGAAGGTCAATAGCATCTTCATCTGGGTCAGTTTTCAAGCCTTTAATATGAGTCTCAGCCTTCTTGTAGTCTTCCAGCTCTGTTTCTACAGCTGCTGCTACATCTGGGAAAGCACTGCCTGAGGAAGAAGTAAATGACTGACAATGAAAATGTTAAAAGAAATGTAAGAAAAATATTTTATAGAAAAATAAAGTAATGTGACATAACAGTAGGACGCTTGAGAGATAACAATTAGATTATTAGCAAGACATTTATCCTTTAGTGACAGTAAAGAATTTATGAGTTTCAAAATATGAATACGATAGTTCTTAGTATTCCAGAGCAGTAGGTAGCAATAAATAAGTTACAAGGTGAATACACTGCCTATACAATAGAAAGTTACATGTTAAATACTGTACTGTACTACTTGTACAACAGAAAGCTATATAAAGAATGCAATCTACAGTACAATATAAATTGTACAAATATATCAGACAGCAGTCCTTATATATCGTTAAAATAATTACCCGGTAGGCAGAATATAACTTACATTGCTAGAATTCTTGTAAGATAATGATTAATTTGAGTACAAACATCCCATAATTTGCACTAGACACAAAAATTTTGTATTTAACTTTGTTCATTTGAGTACAGTACAGGTTTGCCCTGAGGACAATTATTTCATTTACTTTTTTCACAATATGTATTTAGAATGGTGTGTGCATGCAAATGAGTAAAAATACATGAAGAAAGTTACGTATATCGCCCCGAAAATACGAGTTGAATAATAACCATAACACCTCAGAGCTTGGCCCAGTAGCCTGGTGGTTGCTGTGATGAGTCTAACTTGGCTACAATGCCATGATAAATCACTATTAAGCATTATTATATCAGTAAACACTAATAATAACAGTGAAATATAGCAGGGAGGGAGGAGAGCTAAGTGCAGACGAAGCTGTCACATTATTCACTCCTCTTACCTGCACCCGTTGCCAGGTGTACAATCAAAATACGTATGGGAGAAATACATATTTTGTAGTCTAATTTGAAAACAGTGACCGGCCCAGTATTAAACACATTACATAAACCATGTATTTACCTACGATAACATAATAAGAAACATTGTATCATTACTAGAGTGAATGAAATATTCCCACAAACAACAATTGACAACTGTTTATGTTTCCAATAAGTAGGTAGTAGACAGATACCAAACAGGGAGGTACTACCATCTGGGAAGATATTGGAAGCATAATGTGTTGTGTAATGGTAGACCCTGCTGCCATATGGCATCACGAAAATTGTGACCAAGTCCCAGGTTGCTGATCTGACTTTCTACCTCATTTACACACAATTGCAGGGTCTCAATTGTTTCTCTTTGACAACACAACTTACATATAATGTTTCTCACTATTGATCATTTCTTTTTCTTTACGGTTTTTTATGATTATTATTAATATTAATATTATTATTACATTTTCGCACCCTACAGTAGGTCCCAATATGAGTCAGTGACCTGTGCCCGGGTGGGCTAATCCCCGTAAAAAAAAAAAAATAATAATAATAATAAATTAATAAAATAAATAATAAAAAATAAAAAATCCAGGTCAACCAGCACCAACGGGTAAAAGGTTCTTTGCTCTGTTTTGGGAATGCTTCTTAGCCCAGAACCCACAAATTTTGGGTCAGAATCTTCCCAAATCTGGATTTACAGGGTCCGAATCTTCGAGGGTTCACTGTACTGTAGATATTACAGTAATTTAGCAGAGAAAAAATATCCTTACCTTTATGATCCTTCCAGAAGCCATCTGAGTTACTGATATCATATTCTTTTGTCTTGGTCCTATTGGTTGGGTGAGCAGCATCTTGTTCTGTGACTGTTACCCGGTTGAGGCTAAGGTTCAGCACGTCGTGGGCAAGAGCTTGATAGGTCCAGGTGTGATGCAGTGGTGTGGCCAAGTCAACATTACGGTCCACAATAACCAACAGAGGTCTTTGAAAGCTAAGGGAAAACTGACTTTTGAAGGATAATGCATCAGAAGTTGACTTAAAACTGTTAATTGTGTAACTACCTAAGAAGTATCCAAACAAGGCCTTAGAAAATGCTCTACTTAATTTGTTTGTTAATGTCAGCTATAAGAGTGTTCGAAGGTGTGCCTTATTTCCAACAGCAAATTAAAACAGACCATCAGTGCTTTTTTTAAGCTAAATTCCATTTACAAATAATTATCATACAAACAGTCTATCACTTACATACATACACATAACATCACTTATGTACACATAGTCTATCACTTATCACTTATGTACATCCAATCTACCACTTATGTACACATAATATTTATGTACACAAAGTCTATCACTAACACACAGTCTATCACTTATGTACAGTAACTAAAACAACTATCTGTGCAGGTGGGGGTCGACATGCTTCGTCATCTTACGTGTGACTAGTGACAGCCTCATATACCAAAATTTATCATCCATGGTCTCATATTGTTTCTCACAAAGTATGCACAGATAGTTGTTTTAGCTACTGTACCATCACTTATGTACACACAGTCTATCACTCAAGTTCACATTGTCTATCACCTATGTAGTATGTACATATAAGAAGGAAAACTTTACCTTAGTTGACCAGCAGCAAATGAATCTGTGCTGAGGCCAGAAAAAAAAGAATTTCGGGTGTCACGTAAATTCTCTCGAAGCTTCTTGTCCAAGCGTTCTCCCACACTCTCGGCTGCATTGCCCCTCGGGCACCGGATGATGGGAACTTGACCTGTCATATTCATTACACTGTAAAACTATAACTTATAACTGCAGTAAAAGATGATTGTTTCAGCATCTTGTGAGTATAACAAATAGCTACCATAGTTATATGAATGAATATACAGTGATCCCTCGGTTACAAACGCCTCGGTTAACGAATTACCTTCCATAAGATTCTTCACTTCGGTTAACGAAAAAATTTCGGTTAACGAATTCCTTACGAATTTTTCCCAACATGTTTCCGCCTGCTTTTACCTGCTCACCAGCTGTAGTATTAGTCCACCAATACAGTAATCAGTTTTAGGACTTAAATTCGTTACCATTTGAGTAAATATCAAGAAGGTTGTACTATTCAATAATTTTCCAAGTCTTATATTAAAGTTTTTTGTCACTTTAACAATTATTTAACATAATTGAAGTACAGGGAACTAGTTTTTAGCGCGCCAAACAGCCACTTGACTCACCCAAAATGGCGTCACGGTGTGTCCCTGCTCAGTGGAGGAAACTTCTTGCTTGAGACTCTATTGAACATAAACTATTTTTACATTTTTACAGTACAATTATGGGTCATTCTGAAGTTTATTTTACATATTGACAATATATAATGCAGTGCAGTGTTGATTTAAACAAAATAATCTTGAATTACACCAAGTGAACTAAAATTTTATGGGTGAAATGGCGGCATGGGATGACTTCTCTTCCACCCTAATGCCTTCTCTTCTCCCTTCTCCTCCACCCCCATTCTAATTCCCATCATCATCAACCAGGAGCCTTCTACATGCACACCTTAAAGTAAGTGTACTTTACTGCATTTATTTTTAGTTTGTATGTAATTTTCGGTGAGCTGGAACCAATTACCCAAAATCCCATTGAAACAATGGTTTCGGTTAACGAAATTTTCGGTTAACGAACGACCTTCTGGAACAAATTGTGTTCCTTAACCGAGGGACCACTGTAGGACAGATATTGTAACAGTGACTATTTTAACTACAATAATAAATTATCATGATTTTTTTACACAAAAATTTTTTAGGTACAGTACAAGAGCTCTTACCAAGGTTGACAAATACAGAAAACAGACTATCGACGATAGAGTCCATGATGAGGTCAATGTCCGAGTCTTTAATGTCGCTTCGGTTAATGGCTGCAATGTATTAAGTCATACTTCAAACATCTTCTTTTATAATCAAAACGTTCAAAATACATTTATCTGCAGAGATTTTATTCCTCTTCATTGGAAAAATATAAGTTTTATCCTAAAACCCCTTTTATAAGAGAGTGAACAACCCATGTTGAGAGAAGCTATCACTAATTATCCAAATGTGTTCTATAAGTCACAGGGTTTGCTTACAAATATACAGTATTTACATGTCATACTGACTTTTAAACAGCACAGAATGTACTATTTACCATAAAACATTTAAAAATATTAAAGAGAGGAAGATAATGAATACCCTCATATGTTTAAATATTAAGAGTGAGAGTAAAACTACCAGCTATAACTCACCATAGTAGGAGAGAGACTCCGATCCCTGATGTTTTAATGTAAACATGTCGTCCTCCAAACTGATGAAATTAACATACTGGTCATATACCTGCAAGATGAATAAAACAGTGCTATAATCTTATAAACATACTGGTCATATCCCTGCAAGATGAATAAAACAGTGCTATAATCTTATAACCATACTGGTCATATACCTGCAAGATGAATAAAACAGTGCTATAATCTTATAAACATACTGGTCATATCCCTGCAAGATGAATAAAACAGTGCTATAATCTTATAACCATACTGGTCATATACCTCAAGATGAATAAAACAGTGCTATAATCTTATAACCATACTGGTCATATACCTGCAAGATGAATAAAACAGTGCTATAATCTTATAAACATACTGGTCATATACCTGCAAGATGAATAAAACAGTGCTATAATCTTATAAACATACTGGTCATATACCTGCAAGATGAATAAAACAGTGCTATAATCTTATAAACATACTGGTCATATCCCTGCAAGATGAATAAAACAGTGCTATAATCTTATAAACATACTGGTCATATCCCTGCAAGATGAATAAAACAGTGCTATAATCTTATAACCATACTGGTCATATACCTGCAAGATGAATAAAACAGTGCTATAATCTTATAAACATACTGGTCATATACCTGCAAGATGAATAAAACAGTGCTATAATCTTATAAACATACTGGTCATATACCTGCAAGATGAATAAAACAGTGCTATAATCTTATAAACATACTGGTCATATCCCTGCAAGATGAATAAAACAGTGCTATAATCTTATAAACATACTGGTCATATACCTGCAAGATGAATAAAACAGTGCTATAATCTTATAAACATACTGGTCATATACCTGCAAGATGAATAAAACAGTGCTATAATCTTATAAACATACCTCCTATATGACAACAATACATAAGAGCTCACACTTAATCACACCATGGTCTCATCCTTCACCCTCTTGGTTCTCCATCAATAAATAAAATGTCATAATCAGTAACAATTTACCTTTTTAATATTAGCCTGACATCCTGCTTGTAAAGCCGACAGAGCTAAATCCTCCATCTTTTGACGACTGATCGGAGAGATGAAGTTGAGGTAATAAGAAGAGTAGAGGCCATCGTTAAAGTCCTGCCCGATTCGTATCAAGTTTTCCTCCGTTGGTTGACAAAAATATATGGCTGGTACGTCAGGTACTTCCCCTCTTTCACTATGAAGCAACCTGAATAATACAAGTTAGAAATATATTGTCATCTCTTTGATAAAATATTGCTACAAGATAACATCAACATGCTACACGAGCTGAAAAGTATACTAGAACAAGTACTGTACTGCACTGTACTTATATAGTTGTTGAAGTACATGTTCGATAAAATCACTACATTGTAACATCAATCATTGTGGAGCTATTATCATCCTAAGTCAATATTAATTTAACCCTTGTGGAACTATTATCATCCTAAGTCAATATTAATTTAACCCTTGTGGAACTATTATCATCCTAGTCAATATTAATTTAACCCTTGTGGAACTATTATCATCCTAAGTCAATATTAATTTAACCCTTGTGGAACTATTATCATCCTAGTCAATATTAATTTAACCCTTGTGGAACTATTATCATCCTAGTCAATATTAATTTAACCCTTGTGAAACTA